>NW_011499904.1:599732-626214 GCF_000495115.2 Populus euphratica | reverse complement strand
GAGGGTGTTTTGCAGCAGATATCAGCAAGACTGAAGCAATCTTTTACATTAAGAATCTCTTCGCTGTTATTTTTCTGCTGGAGGATGATTGTCAAGAAAATGAACTATTGAAGTTTTACTTATAATTTTATTCGTTCCAGGATTTTCTTTTTTTCTTGGGATTTAGGAATTTACTATTATTAGGACTCCTTTTGTATTTTATTTTAACAAAGATTTTTTTCTTCATTAGTTTAGGACACTTTAGGATTTTGTTGTTGCTATATGAGCACAATTATTATATATTTTGGGTATTTTATGATTAAAAAAAATAGAAATTCAGTTTCAACTTTTAGATTTGGATTCCTCTTGTTTATATTCTATCTTCCTATTGTCCTAAACCAATTGGCATCGAAGCAAAATAAGCAAGTATCAAACCATGAGGCATCAACCTCACAACACTAGAGGAAATCCACCTCTAAAAGTTGAAACTGAAATTCACGATTTATTACCATAAATGGCTTCTCCAAAATAAAAAATATTTGTGCTTGCATAGTCACACCAAAACCTTACAGAATAATAAGTTAAAGAAGGAATCAAACTTCCTACTAAATTAAAATACTAAAATGCCATAACAATAATAAATTCAAGGAAAAATCAATATATCCAAAATAATAACAGAGCTCTAAGAAACTAAAACTAATGAATCAAAAGCAAAACTGCAATAGTCCATTTTCTTGACATCATCAATGACGTATTCTCCAGTTATCTTGTACAAATAATTATTTTATCTTAAATTGATTTTACCAAAGAGATGGAACATTTAATGTAGATCAAAAAAATAAAAGTGGAGCATTTGAAATGATCAATCTATCATTCTCCTAAATCACAGTAATGGCCCTCCATCAATTGCATGGTCCAAAACTCCAAAATCAATGTACCAAAAAACTTCATTCTAATTTTGAAAAGAACACTAAATAACAACTATCATGACCAAAGAAGTTAAATAGAAATTTCATCACCAGCTACATACCGGTAAGGATCCATATCCATAAAGGCTGCTTGATGAAAGCAGGCCCAAACCACTGCCACTTTCAGCCCTCTGATCATAACCCATTGGAGCAACTGGAGGAACAGAAGGCAGGATAGATGGTATAGAAATACCAGCACGAACAGGGTAGACAGAATCAGTACCAACAGAAGAATTCAAACCACCATCCTTTTCTTTCAATACATCATCTCTGAGCCTTAGAACAATCTGGACAAGTGCATCTCTCACACTACCAACTTCTCCAGCCACCTATCAAGGAACAAGGTCAACCCCAAAAAGTATTTACAATTGAAAGGGATAAGGAAACTAGGTTAAGCTCAGAAATCAGACCTCAACGAGTTCAACATTACTGTCAGCACACTTAAGTTTGTCCGCTTTTGAGATGCAGACATCAGCATTAGTTCTCTTTCGAATTTCATTTACAATTGCACCGCTTTTTCCTATGATACACCCAATAACTTTAGATGGAACAAGGAGTCGAATGCCAACAATGTCATTGTCTTCATCATTAATCTTTCCTTGAAGCAATAAAATAGCTTCAACTGCCATGGATTTCAAATCATCGGGAGACTGCCAAACAGTAAACATGGATAAATTAAACCCAGCATATATCATGAGATATATAAGCATATTGATAAGCCATATCCAAAGCCCACACAGAATTTGCCACATTGGTAAAATTGAACAAGTTTAGCAAACTTAAGCCACTTTTCACAGAATAAAAACGAATCCAAAATTGTGATGGAAATCGTAAATTGTTTTATTTGTTTAGCTTAGGACAACAGACAAAAATCGATATCCACACATCCAAATCATAAACAAACGTAAACCATACCTCAGTTGCAATGACTGTAATAATACACTCATCTCGATCAGCTTTAGTGTCATCAACCTCAATACGGGCACCACTAACCTGCCTTATGCTTTTAATGGTGCTCCCTCCCTTGCCAATGACACGCCCAATCTTGTCAAATGGGCATAATAGTCGTATAATTAACTCAGATCTAGAGGTGTTGCCAAAACTGGGAACTACAGGGACTGTGGATGAATAAATGGGCCAAGAACTCCTCATATCCCCATAACCTTGAAACTCTGGTATATGTGTAGCACCTAAGATTGGTGGAACAGATCTAGAAGAAACAATTGGATCTGCATTTGGATAGAATCCACCTGGTTGATAAATAGGGACATCTGATGATATAATGATGCTTGGAGGAGCTTCTGGTACAGTTGTCTCAAGGGGAATTTCTTCTTTTGGACTGAACTTATACATGATTGCAGAAACTGCAAACAATGCTTTCTTCACTGCTTCTGATTCACCAGTTATCTGTTCATAAGAGAAATTTAACTCTTGAACCCCTCAAGCATCAACCTTTACAAATTGCTAAAGAGAAGCATGGAAAAGCAGTACACATTCTTAAGGAAAAGAAATAAAAAATCACGTGTGAATTAATTCATAGATGGAGACAAAATCCTTAATTTTCAAGATAAAGAAGCTGCACAGTTCAAAAAACACTATGATTCTCCAGCTATGTTAATGATATATCTAACATATGAAAAGAACTCATATATAATAAACTCACAAGAATACACATTTTTTATGAAGTTGTCCCACAAAAAGCATCAAAAGGCACTTGGCTTGCAATTTGGATCCAAAATTCAACTTCACTAAAGTAACTGCACCCTTAGCCTTAGTGACACTGACATCAGTCTCAAGCTGAAGAATCTAGGTTTGAAACCTCTATCTGCCATCTTAAGCTTTAGTGCAGCATGAACACAGCCTAGAGATCATCTACAAAAGTTGTTTGGATTCCATCATGATCAATGGCAATTCACACAAACAGAACAGAATGAGAATTTCATGATGAAAGTGAAAGAGCAACTAGATTTTGTAAGCCCTCAATGAACCTTACAGTAAACAGCCTTTCAAATAACAGTTTGTATTTTTGTTGGGCTTTTCCTCAAGGAAAAACAATTTCAACTATTAAAAGATACACACGCATTTTGAGAAAAAAGCAATATAGAAGACAAATTAGAACCTAATAATTAGAATTTGATTAATTTTTAACAGATAAATTCCGCATGAATAACCTCAACAATAAATCAGAAGGAACTTAAAGTCCCATTTACTAACCAGAAGAAAGTTGTCAAAGTCCATAGCACATGAGTGAGTTGGATCAGAGGCATCTTTGGCAGTGATTTTAATGTTGGCTCTGGTCTTGCTTCTTAATTTCTTTATAGTTGCCCCAGCCTTACCAATAATATTTGCAGACTGGCTAGTTGGGACAAGAATTTGGCATTCCTTCTTATCTCCGCATCTCTTGTCAGAGTCCCCAAGAGCTGCAACAGCATTTGAAATTGCAGCATGAACTTTAAGAAGAGCATCTTGTGCAGGACACAAAGGGTCAGCCTGATGGAAATCATCGTCAACATCAGCATCTCCCTTCTCCTTGACATTGCAATAAATTGTTATAACCCTATACATGGCACCTGGAAACGGGTCCACCACCTTAACTCTCGCCCTCGACTCATTCCTTATGGAATTGATGACTTTTCCACTTTTACCAATGACACTTCCAATAACCTCATCAGGGCATAGTATTCTATACACAACCAGTTCATCATTATTAGTACCTTTATTATCTTTGTGCCTCTTCTGATTATTGGTATCCCCATCATAATCTCTTTGGGGACGCGATCGTTTGCCACTCTCCACCATTTATTACTATTATTATTATTATTATTGAAATACCTGAAACAATTAGATAGAAGCAATTTAATAAATAGTTCATCCATCACAGACAATCATGGTCTTTATATTTGATTATCACAGAAGGAAAAAAAATACTTTGAAAATACTTATCAATCCCTTAACTGTCTTACATTATCTCAGCATGCATCAAATACATCAAAATTCATAGCAAAAAAGCAAAAAGAAACTAATCTGTAACAGTTCCAGTATCCAAACAAAGTAAAAAAAACAAAAATTGCTTTTGGAATGGAAAATTACGAAAGCAGAGCAGATAAACCCAACGAAATTTAAAGCTAAGAAAAAACGTACCTGTCGTCGTTAGTTGAATGCAGGGGAGCGAAATATATCTTATTATATAAATAAACCCTAATGATGAGCGCGGAGAGAGAGAGAGAGAGAGATGGAGAGAGGACAATTAAAAAGAAAAAAGGACGGGAAAGAGACGGGGACGTCCCTTGCGCAAGAGGTTGTTTCTTTTTTATCTTTGAAAATGTGTCTGCATGGCATTTTAAAAATGTGTTTATGTGAAGGGGAAAAAAAACATTAAATGACGATTTTTTTATAGTATTTGTGTCCGTATATTAAAAATTAAAAAATTATATTAATATATTTATAAACAAAAAATTACGTATGAAAAATATCATATGCTATAATTTCCCACGCATACTAATAAGGTTTTTTAAAATATAATAATAATTATTTTTTAAAATTTATTTTTAATATCAACATATCAAAATAATTAAAAATAAATAATTTAAATTAAAAAATAAATTTTAACAAAAAAAATATTGAATCTCAAATTTAAACAAATTTTAAATATGTATTTGATATTGTTATAACTTTTAAGATTTTTAAAATTTTGATTAGAAAAAATAAAATTTTCATAAAAATATTTTAAATGAAAGTTTTGAGCACAAGTCAAGTAAAATTTAGATATAATGATTAAATAAACACTTTCTAATTTATAATTAAAATAAAATTAACTTCAATCAATCATATCTTATCACACTACATACAAACCAAGCCAAAACCTCCTTTAAACTCATACTTTACTCACTAATCCGAAAATTAATTTGTTTATATTTTTATCTTGTTTTTTAAAATTGTATTTTTCTCTTAACAACATAAAATATTTTTTAAAAGTAAATTATAATATAGTTGCTACTATATGACATGTGCTATATTATAAATCAAACTAAAATATTTTGAATATAAAAAAAATATTTAGTTTATAATAAATTTTTTAATAATATTATTAAACCTACCCATTAAAATAATTTTAAAATCTTCTTATTTGACTTTTACTTAACTCGAAATTCAAATCAAATCATAAAAAAATTACCCTATTATGATTTAATCAACTTGAAAGTTTCAAAAATAACTTTATTTCATCGGTTTAATAGAATTGGTTCATTTACAGGAGGTGCTGACGAAGAGTCTGGATAGACTGGATAATTCAAAACATGACCAAAAAAACTATTGATTTAGATATTGGATCAGTAGCAGTTTTGGGGATAGTGTTGGCAGAATCGACAATAGTGTCGAATTCAATAGCAGTGTCGAATTCAGCAATGTTGGCTTATTGGCTCAGCGGAGAATAATGCTAAAAACATAATTTGACTTTTAAAAAAAATTATTTTAATATATTTGGAAGCAAAAAATGATTTTTGAAAAACATCATATACTACAATATCACACGTATACTAATAAGGTGTTTAAGAGTGTAATAAATATTACTTTTTAAAATACATTAAAATAATATATTTTTTATTTTTTAAAATTTATTTTTAATATCAACAAATTAAAACAATTCAAAAATATTAAAAAATTAAAGTAAAAATATTACAAAAAAACATGTTCAATCTGAATTTCAAACAGACTTTAAATTAACATTGTTATAACTTTTAAGATTTTAGCTAATTAACATTGTTATAACTTTTAAGATTTTAGCTAGAAAATTTAGATTTTTTATAAGAATATTTTAAGTGAGTTTTAAGTCATGTAAAATTATGGCATAATGATTAAATAAACACTTTCTAATTTTTTATTAGAAAAAAAAATTAATTTCAATTATATCTCATCATACTACTAATAAACTGAGCTGAAATATCTTTCAGACTCATTTGATATTTTTTAAATAAATTATAATATAGTTGCTACTAGATAATGTGTGTTCCATTATGAATCAAACCAAAAAAAAAAAAAGTTTAGTTCACAACAAACTTTTTGATAATATTATTAAATTGGACTCTACAAATTATCTTTAAAATTTCTTTATTTGACTTATTGTCTAGTTTGGAATTCAAATCAAATCATAAAAGAGTTACTTTAACATGACTCAATAAACTTGAAGGCCTCAAAAATAACTTGGAATACTGCTGAAAACATGATTTGATTTTAAAAAAAAAAACAAATCAACATGACATTAAAAAAAAACATTAAATGATAATATATTGGATCAACTCGTTAAACTCACAACCCGTATCATGGACTCCATTAGGTTTAATAACTTTTTTTATAAATTATTTTTTATTTAATTACTAAATAAGAAAATAGATCACCAAAAAATTAAACATCAATCTAATATCAGGATATTTGTTTAAGATCGTGACAACTTTATATAAAGCAAAATAAATTTTTTTATAAAAGTTAAATTATTAAAAAACTTTTTTTAACTAGGAAATAAAAGGATGGTATTTATGCTTTATAAAATAAATTGAGAAATATATGCATGATAAATCAAAAGGAGTTGTTAAAATTAATTAAATATTAAAGCCAAAGACACATGTAAATGTTTTTAACAAATGATTTTCATTTTTATAAAAACATTATACAAATGTAGTTAATTAGTAGAAAATATAAAAGGTAAAAATTCAAGACAAATCAAAATAGTATTTTTGAAATATCATACAACTAAAAAATATAAAAATATAAATATTTTTTAAAAAACAAAGCTAAGTTAATAAAAATAATTAATGCAAAGGGATAAAATATTTAAGAAATAATGAAAAAAGAGATATAAAGTGTTGATAGACCAAGTCCACATGTCTATCCTTAATAAAAAGCTCGAACATGTTTAGGTTATTTTATTTTCCACTACTATTTTTTTTTTAAGATGAAAGCTTGATGTCTATTATTAGATATTTTTACCTTAGTGATATTGAATTAAAATTCAAGTTTTTGGATTAAAAAACCTAAATTTAAGTTATGTTTTCTTAAAAACAATTAAAAAAACATTATAAAACTTTTTATAAACCACTTATCAATTCTAAAATCACTTTAAAAAACAAATAATTAATAGCATAGATAAATCTAAACAAAACCTGATCTATATTTATAAGAGAAATCTTATATTATCAAACTTTTATTATTAAATAAAACTTGTAGAAACTAAAAATAAGGAGTTTTGTTTTATAATCATTTATCAACTTTCTCTCTCCCTCTCTCCTCTAATTTTTAAGGATTAAAATATTAAAAAAATAAACCTTTAAACCAGAACTAAAATTACAAAAATTAAAGTAATTGTAGAATAAGAAAAAAAAAATAGTTGTGGACCAAATAATTTTTTTTTCTAATGAATTTGAAATTATCCATGAGATCTCTCCTTATTTAAAACCTTTATCCTCTTTTGTTAAACTTTTCTTTTCTTAACAAGTTTTAATAGATTGGTCATTAATTTGGACATAGAAGGCTATAATTAAAAGAAACAAAAAGTTTAAGGATAAAAATAAAAAATATTTTGAATTACCATGAATTTCTACCGTGTTTTATCTTGAAATTTTAGTATATTTTGTAATCTTTTTTCTTTTAAATAAAAAAATATTTAGTTGGTCCATTTTGTTTTATAAATTATTTAGGTGGTTAAATTTTGGATTCATAGACAACACATCATCAATTTTTTTTACTCAAAATAATTAGGGGCAAATAATAAGTTGTTTATCTCTTTTAAAAATAACAATGAAAAAATAAAATTAATCAAGGTGTGTGAACTTGGACTTGAAAGCTCACCCACACATTTGAACTCTTTTTTATAATGATGCAGGCATGTTGGGCCATAGGTTTGCATGCCCTCAGCTATTTTTGACTTTTTTTTTTAAATTTTATATTTATATTAAATACAAATTCAAAAGAGAAAAATTGTTGAACCTAATTGATTTCATAATTTGAATCATAGATTTGACGGGGTTAAACACAACGCTCAAGCTATTATTATTATTATTATTATTATTTTTAATTAATATTTTTTTAATTAATATTTTAATATGTACAACTTTACATAATATTTTTTTCTTGTTATTTTATTCAAACAATCTCATCTAGGTGTTTATTTCGTTGAATAAAAAATCAATTTTAATAAAAACATAATCAACAAACATAATTAAGTAAATACATTATATTACAAGATTAAATATCTTACAATACTTTTTTCTTGATTTTTCTATTTGTATTTTTAGTTATTATTAATGAGTTTTTCATTAATTTATATAGATAGTTTTTTATTTATTTAATTAGATATATACATAAATTTTTGATTTACACGTAATATTTTTTATATTAAAAAACATAAAAAAAGTCTACTTATCAATTTTTTAATTGAAAAAAATTATCAATCCGTAAAGTGTTCAATAGGTATCTAGTGTAGACTAAACCAAGTAAACATACATACATTATGTATGTAGGTATAGATGACTTCGACGCCGCTGCTTGTTTCTTCCTTTCTTGGTTTCTCACGACCGCTGGCTCTGCTCCTCAAGTCGCCCATTTTCATTTTGACTTTCATCGGATCGGGTCGGATCACCTCAAATCAAATCAATCGTCTTCCACGTATCATTGTCTCTATCACTTCGTTGTAGTTTTCCTATATACAGGGAGAGAAATTTGGGTGTATTTATCAGTAACAATTGCTTCTTCCCTCTTTCTTTTTTAATTCTCATTTCATATCAATTATTAATATTAGTATTGATACCTATAACATACAGTGATTGAGTGAGTGGCAGTTTGAAGTAACTAGTAATTAGAGTATCAGCAGTCGTAATGGGATCTTGCTACTCCATCATGGGGAAGAAGAAGAAGTCACCGTCATCAACAACAACAACTTGGAAGAAGAAATCATTCGTGTCATCAGCTACTAATGCTAATGCTGACCCAAGTGTGCTCCTTCATATTCCTGGCAGGTTCTCCACCAATACTGCCACCAAAATCGGCTGCTTATATACCCAGCAGGGCAAGAAAGGCACCAATCAAGACGCCATGCTCCTCTGGGAGGTACTCCATGCTCGATCATATTACCTTACCGCCTCCCCCTTTTCTTCCTCCTCCATCCACATTAGTTATCACTACTAATAACTTATTTCTTTTCTTCATATTGCAATGTATAATTCTTATTCAAGGATAAGTGATTAATAATAATAATAATAATAAGAAGAAGAAGATACGGCATTGTTTCATAAAAAATTGACACTGATTTTATTTTTGATTGCTCGCCTGGCTGTAGGTTTGATATAATGTTGAATGACTCTGACTGGGTTGGAAATTGGAATGTTTCTCTCTGCTGTAGAATTTCAGCTCAACCACATCAAGCGATGCCGTTTTTTGTGGGGTATTTGATGGCCATGGTCCTTATGGTCATTTGGTAGCCAAGAAAGTTCGGGATTCCCTTCCGCTCATAATATCTACTCACTGGAATCCTGCTCAACAATGCTGCCTTTCCGACACTGCGAAAGCTCCTGCACCAACTACAAATCCTGAGGACGCTTCTTCCTTAAGTATGGATGATGAATCCTTTGATTCCTTAGACGTTGAGGAAACTGAAACACCCCCAGATATGTTTCTTCCACTCAAAAAGTCTATATTGAAGACTTTTAAATTAATGGATAAGGAGTTGAAGTTGCATCCAAAAATCGATTGTTTTTGCAGTGGGACGACTGCTGTTACTCTGATCAAGCAGGTGCTTGTTCTTCCTACATTCTCAAGCCTTTTTTTTTATTAATATTGAGACCAAATTCAGTTTGTTCCGCATCTCTGTTTATTTTGAGTAAGCGCAAGTGAATATCATTTTAAGTCTGTGTGCTCAGTTCATAGCGGCATCCCTCTCTCAAGTTTTAGCAGCTTGGAGTTACTTCATGGTCTAAATTAGTATACCTATCACATTAGCTCCTTTTTTTCTATAGCAAAGTTTGAGGTCGATTTTAAGCTGTTTGTTGATCTACATTCCACGAAGGAATTAAATGTTGTAAATAATGTTTGTTATCCTTGACATGTTATCTTGATCATCTCAATACCTTTTTTGTATATTGACTTAGGCAGAGATGTGTTTGGGCATTACCGCATTGGTTTAGCCTCTGCTTCTTTCAAATGAATTTGCTTGTTCTTTGAGTAGGGATGTCAATGGACTTGGATTGTTCCAGATTTGTGCAGCCTGAGCTCGAACATTTGTAATTGACCTAGAAAATTGTCAATTCTTAAGCTACATCTGGAATTTGATGAAAAGATCCAAGATTCACTGTTCTTTCAGTTTGAATGGACTAATCTTTTAATTTGATTTATTTTTCTTGAGGATTTCATGTTCACTTCTGAGTATTTGTGTTTGATTTATTGTATAGTGAAATCATCTTATTTTAACAACGAAAACATTAATTACCGTTGATGTATAGTTTCTTTGCTTACTTGCCACCTATTGAGAAACATAACTTGTCTCTGTTTAAATTTCTCAAAATGACCCTTTTTCCACTTAATAACTTAAACCCGGATCTAATAAGTCTACCATATGAAAATATGTCTTTTCAGGGCCAAGATCTTGTTATTGGAAATGTTGGTGACTCCAGGGCAGTTCTGGCAACCAGAGACAAAGATGACTCTTTGCTTGCTGTTCAATTGACTGTTGACTTGAAGCCTGATTTACCAAGTATCTTTCTCTCTCTCTCTCTAAACACACACTTATGCACACTATCATGTTTTGCCTTAGGTTCAGTTGTAAGCAAATAGAAAATAGAAATCAAGTCTTTCTGCAATATCATATATTAGAAAACTGCTTAGAAATTGATGGAACTGAGCAATCTTGTCTATTCTGCTTAGGGGAAGCTGCCAGGATCCAGCAATGTAAAGGAAGGGTCTTTGCTTTGCAGGACGAGCCAGAGGTTCCACGTGTATGGTTGCCTAATAATGACTCACCTGGTCTGGCAATGGCTAGAGCTTTTGGGGACTTCTGCTTAAAAGATTTCGGTTTAATTTCTGTTCCAGATGTTTATTATCGCCGCCTTAACGATAGAGATGAATTCATTATTCTTGCCACAGATGGGGTATTATTCCTTTCTTTCATTTTAAACTATTTGAGAGAATCTTTTTCTTATTCTAGGACATATGGGAAGTTAATGTCTGAGAAGCCTGCTATGTTTCCATGTTTTTGTCATGATCTTGATAGTTTTTGCTTTACCACTTTGCTGTCCTGCTAATATGAAGCTTTAATGTTATCGGATAATTAGAAAGCGGATGGATCTGCACTATTTTTAAGTGCAATAGACAGAGACTGACCACCCACCATCATATGGATGAACTCCATCCCTACTTTTCCAATACTGATATCAGTATTGATATCCTATTAACACAGGTTTGGGATGTCCTCTCAAATAAGGAAGCTGTTGATATCGTGGCTTCAGCCCCTGGCCGTGCAACAGCAGCCAGGGCTCTTGTAGACTGTGCTGTCCGAGCATGGAGACTTAAATATCCAACATCCAAGACTGATGATTGTGCAGTTGTATGCCTCTTCCTTGAACATCCATGTGCAGTAAATGGGGAGGTGGAAGAGCAGGATTTGAGAAAGATTCCTATGGAGCCAGGGGAGCATTTTGCGACTGATGAGAACACTGGTCAATTAGAAACAAAAGAAGATTCTCGTGATCCTGTTTTTATGCATTCGGGCAACACACGGAACTCTGACGAGATTGTACCTGTCCCTGAGTTGACGGTGGAAAATCCTTCAGTAATGTGCCAGGGCCAGTCCAAGAGGAGCCTTGCAGAATGCATTTCAACTTCAGAGGATGAAGAGTGGTCAGCCCTAGAAGGTACTACAAGGGTTAATAGTTTGCTAAGCCTTCCGAGGCTCTTGTCTGGTGACAAAGGAGCAGCCAGTTGGCGAAAATGGGTTTGAGAAATCTGAAGCTTCTACACCCATGCATATACTCTCAGCAAATGCGGTTTCAATCACTTCTTTGCAATCAAACGTCAGTCATACGTATTAAGTATATAACTCTCAACTGTTCATCATTTCACATATTATTATAGATAATAATAGTGCCTTTTTTCTTTAATTCTCACTTTGGTCCTTGAATTTTTTTTATATACAATTGAGCCCCTTTGAGCTCAAATTAGAGCCCAATTGCACATTTTTTGGAGATGAGGGTTGAATTGAAAGATAGAGTACTAAAGTGAAACGGTCAAATAAAATAAATAGCAAGTCTGTAATTAGTTTAAAAGGTTCATTTGCATCTCTTATCTTCTTAAGCTATTTATTAATCAGTTCCTATAATTTAAAAAAAAACACATCTTGGTATGAAATTCATTTATCTCTGCTGGATTCCACCTTAGAAAGTTGGCATTAATGAAGATTTAGATCCGAAAAACAATTAAAGAAGATTAAGGTTATCAAAATAGTTGATTTTTATGTTAAATAGTTTTATATGATAAAGAAAAGTTATGAATAAATATTCTTTTACTTTGAAAATTTTAAAAAATAGATGTAAGCTGAGGAAGATTTTTGGTTTGGGGTTGATTTTGGGTTTTGGACCTTTTTTTTGTGTTTTTAGAGGTTATGAATTAGTTTAACAAGGTTTCTAGAATGTTTTCTAGATGTTTCAGGTAAAACAATGGGTTAAAATAAATATTTTTTGTTAAAAAAAATAATCTTATTTTTCTAGCTATACTAATGATGAGATTCTAGAATTTTTAAACAACATGCAATTTATCTTTTTTAAAGAAATTGGGGTGGACAATGCATGTCTTGCCCATTAAACAAAAAACAATTAAAAACTCGTGTATGAGCTTTTTTTCATTAGGTCAGGTATTGAGCCTGACTTGATTTTTTTTTAAATTTTTTTTATAATAATGGATTTTTTATGTTTTTTTCTCAAATAATTTCTTTAATTTTTAAATTTTAATCAATATATATTCTCTATGATTTTGTTTTAAAAATTTTTTAGACTTTTTTTGAATAATGATTACTTTTTAATTATTTTAGCATGTATAGTTTTTTCAAAGATTAGTATGATTCACCTATATTTTTTCATATAAATTAAATATTTTTTCATAATATTTTTAATATTTATAATTTTGCATAGTATTTTTTTTACTTTTATTTTATTTAATAAATTTTATATGTGTATCAATCTCTATTACAAATTAATTTTTTATAAACAAATTCATTAGAAACAACTATATAAATGACCTGTATTGTGATATTAAATATTTTTATTTATATTGATATCTTAATTTTTTCAATTATGTTTTTATTTATTACTGATCATTTTTTTTTTATTTATATAATGATTAGTGATTTATTTAATTGGATATATATATATATAAATGTTTTAATTTACATTTACAATTTGTTTTATGTAATAGACTGCTTGAAAAATTCCACATATTCAAGTTTATTTGATCATATATTAATATTTTCAATTTAATTTTTATTTTTTTTATTTTTTTCTTTAACTCTTTTATTAAAATTTTATTCTTTTTAATTTTACTCTTCAATTTAAGTTAATAGTATATTGTTATTTTTATCCTCACTAATCGGTTTTTTTATATTTATGTTTTTCTATTTTCTATCGTTGCTTTTTTGTTTACCGTTGCTGAAACGAGTTTGTGATATTAAAATATTTTATTTGAAAAATAATATAGAACCTTAGTATAACTCGAGCCCTAGTATTAAACTACAACTCAAACAATGTAAAATACTTGATCGTTGAAAGTCTTAGACTATAAATTGTTATCAATGATCAATTCCTCCTCACTTGATATATACGATCAATCACCAAGAATTCCAACAATATTATCTTATCGAGATGAACTTCCATAAACTCAAGAAAATTATATTCCAATATCTTTAAACAAAGACTAAAGTTAAACTCTAGAATACGAGGGAAAAAATAAAGAGAAGTCAAAATTCTGCAAATTTCTGTCCAGAAACAATCCTCTTTCAGGCCCCGATTCAGACGTCAACTCTGCTGACCTCTGCTTTTCCTATTTCTTTCGATCGCTGATTACTTGTTTGTCATTTGATATATAGAAGACTACTGATGCTATCTAACCCAGCTCACATGCAATTATTACAATTATTCAATAATCACAGAGTTAAAATGATTCTCCGTTGGCAGACCAAGCAGTTAAAGAGGTATTATTATTACTTCTTGTGTTCACTTGCCATGGTTAGCCTAGCTATCTATCTGCTAGATTTTGTTGATTGATGATCTTGGTTGGGACTGGGATTTCTTGACAAATGGCTCGGCTGCTCATTGCTACAAGTTCATGTTCTTTGGTGGCCCGATTCCACACTAAACTGGCTAAAGAACATTTTTGTAGAGATTATTCTTTGCTTTGTACACAATGAGCGAGCAACTTAATCCAGCTTTTATGTTATGTTATGCCATGCTTTACATTAACTGTTGTTATTATTGGAATTATGTAACAAAGGTAGACGATTGGAATTCACTATTTGTTTTCTGCAGAATGTGAACTGATACATTAGAAGATCAAAACCAGTATTCAATATAAAAATGTCAGTCTGAAAAAAATCATTCTGATTGTACTTGATCTTGTTGTGTGCTTAAAGTTGAGGCATATTCTGATTATACTTGATCTTGTTGTGTGCTTAAAGTTGAGGCATATTCTGATTATACTTGATCTTGTTGTGTGCTTAAAGTTGAGGCATATTCTGATTATACTTGATCTTGTTGTGTGCTTAAAGTTGAGGCATATTCTGATTATACTTGATCTTGTTGTGTGCTTAAAGTTGAGGCATATAGAACTAAATATATCTTCCAACCAGTCCTGCCACTCGTCAACCCCTGGCCTGTTGCATGATTAACTTTAGTGGAACTGAGCTCCAAGCCTCAACAGTCAACATGGTAATTATGAGCATCGATCCCTTCCTAGCAGTGATCGCACCATGGAAGACTTAATTAGCAACAGAATGGGACTTAATTAGCAGAGCTTTCAAAACAGTCTCTTTCTAGTCATTTTCTTGGTTTGTTCGATCAATCTCTTCTATCCTTCTCAATACTTCACTCATCTTAGGTCGTTTTTCTGGTTCCATATCTGTACACTGCAGAGCTATCTCTGTCAGCTTCAACATCTCATTATGCCCTGCACTTGAAGCCAATATCTCTACATCTAATATGTCTGTTGACCAATCATTATTCACTACCATTCTAACCCATTCAGAAAGATCATCCACTTTTTCTTCGTTTCCTGCTGGGGAAGTCTCTTCTGGAATCTTCCCAGTTATGACCTCTAAAAGGATGATTCCAAAGCAGTATACATCAGCCTTGTGTGTTAGCTTCTTCCCTTGACAGAATTCTGGTGACCTGCCAATAGCTAGTCTTCCGGATGATTTCCGAGAAGGCAGCAGAGGCAAGAAGCTATAGTTTGTGAGCTTAGAATGGTAACTTTGGCGATCTCTGTGGATTAACACATTAGATGATTTGAGGTTGGCATGAGGGACCTTGTGCGAAGGTAATGACTGGTGAAGGAAAGCCATACCCTTCGCTATGTCTTTGATTATTGACAGTCTTGCAGCCCAATTCAAAGGGATTCTACCAGCTTCTCTATTCTCTAGCACCCACAGGTATATATAACATGTCAGAAAACAAATTAGTGATGACAACGTACGTAGTTCTTTGCAATTTTGTCATATATTAATTTGGAGGACCAGAAAATTGACGCAAATAATCACTAAGATGATGGAAAGCGAGAGAAGTTGAACTAACCATGCAACAGCTCAAATAAACTTCCATCTGGTACAAACTCATAGACAATCAGCTTTTCCTGCTTGGAATAGTAAAAGGAGATGATATGCACAAGGTTTTCGTGCCTCATCCTTCCCAGCAGCAGCATCTGCTGAATAAATTCCTTCTTGCTCAAGCTGTTCATGTACTTTACTCTCTTAACAGCAACAACAGCACCTGATTCCAGGTTTGCACTGTACGTCGTCCCAAGCTTCCCCTTTCCTAACACTTCCGCAGATGCTCTTAGTAAATCATCCAAGTCAAAAACAGGTATATTCTTGTCAAAAAATTGTAACTCTATTCTTCTTTCAGGATCCTCAGTGCCTTGAGAATGCGGCATTTTCTTGTCTGTCCACTCTGGTGAACTATCATCCCCTATTGGAAAATGGAAATTGAAACATAAAAAACAAAAATAAATAAATTAAAAGCCTATGATGTAAAAGAATTGAAACATGTAGCCAATCATGTGGCAAATTCAAGATAATCATTGTGCTATACCTGCCTGCCGTTCTTTTGGTGTTTCCACTTCTTGTGCCTTCTTATAACAACACAAGAAAACAAACATGACCATCAACGGAACAAGAGCTACTACAACCACAATCAAGGCAATGATCCAAATTGGAAGCTTCCTTTTCTTGTTCTGTGGTGGACTTACAGGAGGAGATGGAGGCGGCACAAGTGGAGCAGGAGGCGGAACTGGGCATGGTTCCAATGGAATGCCGCAGAGATTTGAGTTATGATCATAGGAGCTCTCTGAGAACCTCCGAAGGACATCAGTATCAGGAATGGAGCCTTGAAGATGATTGTAGGACACATTAAAAAGGGTCAGTGTTGGTTGGTTAAAAGGCGGTATCTCCCCATTTAAATAATTCTGTTGCAACTCCAATTGTTTCAAGTTCGGCAGTTCGATGTATTCAGATGGAATTGAACCAGTCAAACGATTGTATGAAAAGAAGACAGATTCCAAATGCACAAGATTGCTGAGATTAGGAAGCGGCCCATATATTGAATTGTTTCTGAAACTAAGATTAGCCAAGAAAGTAATGTTTTGTAAGAAGGCAGGTGGGAGAGAACCTGTGAGCTGGACTCCTTCAAGCACAAGACCAACCACATGCCAATTAGAACAAGAAATGCCTGACCATTGACTGGAATTTTTGTGACAAGGGGGTCCAGTCCAATTTCCATGCAAATCCAAAGTAGAACTGACCGAATCTCTTATCTGCATCAACGCTTCTCTTTCTTCAGGAAAGAACTCCTTGCTTTGATATAATGAATGAACAGACATGGGAGCAATGTAAAGGGCAAACAAAACAACGTATGTTGTAACAGCAGCCAAATTCATGATCATGTCTAATGAAATTGAAGAAAGGAGAAAGACATGGGCTTAACTGGTGATTGAAAGTGGTATGATTGATGGTGATCAGAAGAATTAAAACTTGGGTTGCAAGCATTAATTGATTGCATAAATAAAGTCAACGCTTTTCTTTACAGTTAGGACTAGCACTAGAGTCTGACGATGTGCACTAGGCAACGTCGCAGCGATTCCAGAGTTTTTCCTTGCACAAATTAAGCGGAAACAACAAAGAAAATTATAAAATGTAGGATATGATAACAATGTGACAGCAGATGCTTCCTTAATTGGTATATAAACTGTTTAGGGTTTTTTTTTCTTCCTCATTTTTTTTTTTATTAACTTGGATGTTCGGGCCAGCTTACGCGCAGCACGACTAATCTCACGGTTCATTGAACATCCTGCAAACCCAGTAAATAAATAAGGCACCGCGGGGGTGACAGGCGTACCACACAAAGAGGAGCCAGTAGACATAGGAAGGAAACCACTTGCCAGCCCCACTGCCACTAAAACTCGAACTGAAGATTGAAAGAAGGCGAGCAACGCCTTACACCACCGAGCTACAAGCTGCTTCCCTCATTGTTGTTAAGACTGGTGAGCTGTTCCTTGGTTAATGATTGTTTAGGGTTCTTTTTTCTCCCTCATTGTTCTCAAGACTGGTGAGCTGTTCCTTGGTTAATGAATGAAAATGGATTTGAATATTATACATGTAATTAGAAAATATTGCTCTTGTTTTTATACGTGGAGGGAGGAATAAGGCAAAAGGAAAGTCAAAGGAGACAAAGTATGCATGGCAGGCAGGTTCACCACCTGGAAATTGCCCTATATAATGCGATGCCACTCTTTGTCAATCACAGCTCATCTTAGAATTATACTTTAATATATTAATGACGATGAAGGTATCTGGACCATATTATATGTCTTGCATTAATCAAGAAAGCATGGTTTTATGAGAACTTTAGATTATTCCAATACGAGGAAAAGGACAATTATATATAATTAGCCAATATTCAAAATGAACCGTAGAATAAAATTATAACAAAAGAAGCATTGTAATTATTCTATATATTATCCAAAAACAGATGTTACTGTTATATAAACATGGAGAATGTTTGAGTTGGTGCGCTTTGTAACACGAGTAGAAGGAAGAAAATTTATCTTGCAGTGAGTGAGGTGTCCTGGTTAAGTTATTATTATATTTCTATAAAAATAAAAATAAGTATACAATTTTGATTTTTAAAAAATATATTTATTAGAATAAACAGCTAGAATACAAGTTTGATTTTAAAAAAATATATTTATTAGAATAAACAGCTATAAATCCCGAACAAAACTCATCTTATCCTTTAAAAAAATATAAAAATATCCAAAAAAAAAATAAGCAGCTACGTTGATGGATGGATCTTCTCTTGTAAACGATTTGATGGATCTTTATATATATGAATATAAATTATAATATTAAAAGATGGGCACTCTGAAACTAAAATTATAGTGAGATTAATTTTCCTAATTAATTTATTGATAAATGTGACTATTGAAATTAAACCAGTTGTGTAGTTTCATTGTGTTGTTAGAAGATAACTCCTTTTCTTTTATTCTTTCTAAAGAGAGAAATCAATTAAGAATTACCTGAAAAGAAAGAAGATCAGTGTGAGGAGGAAACAAGACTTGCAACAATTTTGTGCCATTCAGTGAATCAGATGCACCAAATCGTAAACTGAAGGCATAATTGTCTGTTCGACAATAGAAACGGGCCCATTTTCTCCCCTGTCGTAAGACCTCATCATTCAGAGGGGGTAGATAGAAACGTCTAGATAAGTTCACTGTTTTCCAGGAATCTCTATTCTTATCACGCAAACTTTGACACACGGTTAGAGCTGGATCTTCTGGACGGAACGTTCCCTGTAGGGGAAGTTCGTCCACAGCACCTGTATTCATGTGCTCTTGTACCAGATCAGAAGAATCAATCCCAAAATTGTGTGCACGTTTTAAATCGATCACCTTTCTCTGTAATTTTGTATTAATCAAGAACTTGTGCAAGGATTCACCATCCTCACCCCTTACTGAATATGGAAGACACCAAAGGAGTGACGCTCTTTGATTTGCTTTGCTCATCTTCTCAAAAGTATCTAGAAATGTGACCACGAAACACAAAATCTCCGGCAAGGTTAACCCTGCAAAGGTCTGTCGGCAAATGCTTAAACCCCCAATCATCAGTAGAACCTCCTGGAACAATAATATCTGGATGTCTCCTTATTTCAGACATCATTGAGAATGACACAGGAACATAACGGACCAGCAGCCATGATTTTCCAGCAGAGACAATTGACTTATGACGGACCAGCAGCCATGATTTTCCAACAGAGACAATTGACTTAGAAATTTCCTTGATAAACAGAGGACATGCTAGAAGTTCCTTTATGTTGAGCTCTTGTTGAGTTGGAAAAAAGATTCAGGAATGAGTGAAAAAGATTCGAATCTTTTTCACTCATTCCTGGCTTGTTATTCGATAAAGGTAGAGAAGAACGTAGAGCAGGATGCTCAACATCTAACTTCCTGCACAGTAATTGTCTTAAACTCATAGCTCTTCTCACAGAACTCGGGCTTAATCAATTGGGATTGCTCTGTTTGCATAACAGAACATCTTCTGAGAGAACTAGTTGCTTTTATAGGCTAAATTGAGAGAGGTATAATTATTCATTACAAGTAAATAACATTGATCCCAGCAATTATTTTCCAAAAAAAAAAGATGATCAGCAAAGAGTTAAGGAGGCAAGCTTTCATAGGATCTCCAGTAAAGAAATTTGCATTTAAAAAAGCTCTTGCTCCATGGATTGCAAATAAAATGAGCATGATTTTTTGGCACAAGAAACTAATTCGATAAAACCATTATAGAATATAGAGTTTCGTGTATGACAAAAAGTTTGAACCAAAATCACCTCTTCATAAGGATCATCAAGAGTTCCTTCAAAATGTCAAGAATCAAGACATTTAATATACGGTAGCATACTCCCCACAGACATTGAGTAGCATGAGAACTCTTCTACCTGGAATTAACAGAAATTATGCATTTGAAATGATAAGGTGTAAAGCAGAACCCTTGAGAAACGACAAAAATAAGATTGATAGAAAATAGTCCCAACCTCACCAACTTGCACAAGACACTTGATCCAGTTTCATGTAAAGATAGTCCAGGACAAGAACAGTGGTTTCAGCAGGTGGCAGAGATGAATTAGGATCAAAACACAATTGGGGAAGGGCTCCATGGACAATTTGAAATAAATATTCAGCAGCTGAGCAGAGACTAATATCAACAAAATTCATCAGTGAATGAAAGAAGTTCATAGTGGCAAACAGCAATCATGGAAAAAAATCATATGATTGGAATCACATAACAAATCCATATCCTATCACCAACCGGTCAGAAGAAAAATGAATGCAGCAATGCAGGTCAGGAGAGGGTAAGAACCTTGACAAAGAACTTGACAATCCCAATAAAGGTGTAAATCCATTTGCAAACTCTTCTTGTTCTTCGTTTCCTCGAAGCAACATCTCTCAAACTCTCCCACTCGTATTAACATTACCATAGTGTAGTGTCTGTAATTTAATGTTCAAATCAACTGCAAAAATCAGAAGTTCACATTAGAATACTTATGTTTATAGCAAGTAGAACATCTGTAACATTCAGTGTGCAGCACTATTATGTAATCCATACCTTCTCTTGCCAATAATAAAAAACCACCCGGAAATTGCACATCCTGCATTCTCAGCTTGACCTTGCAGGGTCTACTACATAGAAAGGGACTAATTAAGCAAATTTCTAAAGCCTAATGATATGCATCCATATCAATTATTAGATATCTAAAAGCATCAAGATGCCAGAAACAACATGCATAAAAAATCAGGAACATGACTATTTCTTTGCCCTCCATATGAACTCCATAACAAGCACATCATGGCATGCAAAATATACCAGAGTGGAAATCCCCTCATTTGCAAATGTCTAAAAGCAAGATTATACAGACTATTTACTGCATCAGGACTATCAATCATTATGACCTCCATCTGCCCTGTCCAATAACAAATCATTCTCAAATAATTTGCTGTGGTTGTGTGCATAGATTAAGAAAATACATTTTTTTTTATTAACATGCCCATTATTTGTTGGAATAAACCTAAAAAGCTCCAGCAGAGGTCAAGAAAATGCAAAAAAAGAAGGGAAAAAGAAAGAAGAAAAAAACAAGAAAAAAGGGTACTGTACAAGGTGATCATCTATCCATGCAATATACATAGCAAAATTCATATGATTTAACAACCATTCAAACAAACTCAGTTCAAAAAAAAAAAAAATAATAATAAGAAAACAAACCAAACCTCAAAAGATTACATAAAAACTCAAATAAGACCCAGGATTCACATCAATAGCCGTGATTTTTCAATTGATAATCCATTAACAAGGAAAAATGTTTTTTCATTTCCAGAATGCTTCTATCTTAATTAGAAACCAGAAGAAAAAAGGGAAAAAATGCAAAACTGCTGCCACCAGTACAGTTGAACTTCCTTGATAAGTTTGAAGGATAGAGGAGCTTAATGATTCACTCTTAAAATACTCATAATCAAGCACAGGTTGGATACAAAACCCAGCTTATAATGCATGAAGAAAAAAAATGAACATTTAAATCTGTTGCAGTAGAACTTCAGACATCACACAAAATATAGAATCAAAACCAATCCTATGAAATGAAGCACCATATAGAAGCAAAGTTACCAAAAAAAAAAAAAATGCAAAAAATCAATGCTTCTTATATGTAAAGTAATGCAGGGAACCAAGTATTTTTTTAAACCAACTAATTTTAATTAATAAACATACTTTCAAGCAAAGTGATCTTCCTTTTCCATATGAAGTCATTGCAGATCACATCATATCTCTTTCAAAGCCATGTTCATTTCCATCCTCATTTTCAAGATCACACTTGATAAACTATCCAAGCTCAACTTAAGCTGCACATAATTGAGTACAGTGTGAAGCATGAACAAGTTATATTCATGGAGATGTCAATTAATAATTTTGAAATTGACAGACCTCTCATACCATGGAAGTAGGATCTAGGTCGAGTGAATGTTGGCTCAGTTCTGCAAACAGTAGTTGACTGTATTTCTAGAGCAAATTTCTGGCAAGGGATGTGGTCTACCCAAAAAGAGAGATTCAAAAGCACAATGATATGTTTACATTAGAGGTTGCATGGCTGGTAATGCGGACACAATTTCAAATCTGGTAAGAAAAAGGAAAAAATAATTAAAATAATGACATGCTTTACTTTTTAATAGTTTATTAGCCAGTTCAAAGATTTTAGGTTCATCCAGTTACTGGTATACTCATGCACTTACTTAAGAAACTGAAACTTTTCACAGCTTCATCCAGCCATTACTGAGTGTGGTCATCTGGTTACATCTCCTTGACAGATGTAAGATTAATAAGGTTCAGTTTTGTAAGTACCATATCAACATCTCCCCTGTTACGACAGCCAGACAGAAGAGCTGTGCATGTTGCTCTATCAGGTTCTACTCCTCTATACATCATTTCATCATAGAGGCCTATGGCATCCTCAAGTCTGTCTACCTTACAATGCCCATCAATCAAAGCTGTGTAACAAATAACATCTGGTCTGATTTCTGTATTCTGCATTTCTTTCCAAATATTTGAAGCAGCCAAATTTACTTCCTTTCTTTTCCTTGCAAATGCTTCAGAATGTACCCTCTTTAAATGTCCATCCAGCAAAACAGTAAAAGTAACTAGATCAGGCTTAATTCCTATGTGCTTCATATCCTGGAAAAGATTGCGGGCTTCTGACAAGCGATTCTGTCTGCAACAAACATTTATCATTGTCGTGTAGGTAAAAATGTCAGGAGTTAATCCACTCTTGCGTAAAATGTCAAAAACTGCCTCTGCATTTCTCATATCTCCAGCTCGATAACAAGCAGTAATGACTTTACCATACATGTCTTTGCTAGGTTCCATATTCAAATCCAACATTGTCTTAAGCAACCAGAGAGCTCTATCCTTTTCACCTTCCTCACAGAGTTTTTCAAGTAGCTTATAGATATAACCTCTATCCATTAGAAGACCCTGTTCTGAAAGTTCAAAGAAAAGTTCAGAGGCCTTTTCAGTATGTTTAGCCTCACAGTACCCAGTAATCATGGCACCATAATTATCCATACTCTTATCCTCCATGTTACAGAAAAATGCTTCAGCTTCAGTCACTTTGCCTCCAATACATAAACCTTCAATTATCACTTTGTGTGTAATAGCATTAGGTTTTAGATCCTGTGAATTCATATATTCATAGAGCTTAAGTGCCTCGTTTGCAAGGCCTCTCCTAGAAAAGGCAGAAAGAAGTATGTTGTAAGTGACAACATCTGGCTTCAAACCCTTTCCTTCCATTTCCTCAAATACCCTAAATGCATCAACCAGCTTTCCTACGTGACAATACCCATTTATTAGAGTTGTGTAGTGTATGATGTCCATATCCATTTGCTTACCCTTCATTTCATCCAGCAATGCTACAGCTTGATCCACTTTCTCTAGTTTGCATAAAGCATCAACCACAATGTTATATGAAACCTCATCTAGAAAAATTCTTAAATCCTTAAATCTTTTAAATTCTTCAACCACTTGGGAATGCATTCCCTTCTCACAAAAGTATTGGAGAATTGTGCTGACAATGACACAATTTGTTTTGATACCTTTTGATTCCATGTCATTGTGGAGTGCCAAGGCTTTCAAAAGATCCCCAGCCTTGCAATATCCACGAATCAATTCACTATAGCAACGCGCATCAGAAATCAACTCTTGTTTTTCCATGTCTCCCAAGACAACCTCTGCTCGGTCCATTTTCATCTCATTACAAAATCCACGAATTACAGCCACATAAGCATACACATCAATAGGAATGTTGCCTTCTTTCCACGCTTGAAGCACCTGATATCCAAAGTCTGACCTCTGATTTGCACAGAGTCCTTCAATATAAGTTGTGTAAGCGTGAGCATTAGGAATGACCCCACAAAGTTCCATCTCCTGAAAGACATTCGAGGCCTCCACTAAACTGCCCTTTCTGCAAAAGGCCTTTATGATGATGGAATAGGTGTAGTCATTGGGGTTCAAACCCAAACTCTTCAACTGCTTGTAAATGGCCAAAGCCGCATCCACTTTACCATTTGCAATCAATTTGTTCATGAGATAGTTAAAGGTGAAAATATGGGGCAGGAATCCGCGCCTTTTGATCTGAAACAAAGCATTGATAGCCTCATCGAGCATGCCTGCAGTGACATAGGACTTGACCAAGGCATCATAGACTTGGATCAAGAAAGAAGAGCGATGCTTCACAGTGTCCTCCTTTTCAAGATCAATGTCAATATGATGAGGGAGAGAGAGTGTGTCAAGCAAATGGGAAATATCAAAAGAAGTAAAGTCATTATTATTTTGGTGAAGATGAAGGAAAATGGAGTGGAGCATCTTGTGGAGACCCCAATGACAAAGGATTCGAATGATGGCAGCATAGGCGGGGATGTCGGGGTTTTTGAGGTGGGAAAAGATGGAGAAAGCAAGGTGAGGCTGATTCTTAAGGTTGTATAAGGTATCAACTATCTTGTGTGATTGTAATGGCTGTTGTTGGTCATCATCTTTTGCGGGGTCTATGTGGTTATTAGCAGAGGGAGTGGTGCTGGTGCTGGTGCTGGTCAAGCCAGCAAATGATGCAGCGGAAAAGGATCTGGAATTAGAGGTGAAGTGGGTCAAGAGTTTACTACTCCTCATTACTCGTGTCCCGAAGTGTGCACAATGCGCAACCATCTCATTAAAGTTGTTATCTCTTGAAGCTCACCTATAACACATGCATAAACACTTCCAACAGGTGATCCATCTCAAGCATGATACTTGAGATATTGCATTTGTGCCTAGAACTAACAAAATAGCTTGCAGAAATTTATATCTACACTCCACCAGTAAAGTATGAAGAAATAAACAATAAGACAAGCAAAAACACTAGCTCATACCTTTTCTGCTCAGCTGAGAATAGACCTGTTGCGTGCAATATGTCATAAGTTATGGGGTAAGTATCGAATCACTAGAACCTGGGAAACAAGATTTTTGGAATCATTAGTTCACAATTACATTCAATAGCTTGGTAAAAAGGAATCGATAACAAATAACAAATCTTCTTGCAGTCAAACCATTCTAAAAGTACAATCAAGGTATGGGGACTTTGGGGTAAAGGTTGGAAGAAAAAATTTGAAGTTCTAGATGTAGAAAAGTGTATACAAACAAACTAACTACATATACAAAACACAACAGAAAAAAAGAAACATGCATAAAGCAACCAAGCAGACAACAAACTAACTTCAAAGGTGACGACCAGACAAGAGACACCGCTACAGAAGGATGGAGAAGAGATGCACTTTCTGTTCTTTAAAGAGAGTGAGGAAGGTAAATCACGGGTAGGAGAGGAACCCTAATTTTCTTCTTCTTCTTCATCTTCAGATATATATATATATATATATATATAGCTTGGTATAAATTGTAATTTTTTTCAAGGTTTTAGGTTATTAACGTATTTCGGATCGGGTTCAGGCAGGCAGTATCTATACCCAACCTTTAGCCACCAAACTTGACCGGTGAAAAAATTTCCTATCCATTCAAATCGGGTTGGGTCGTTATCCATTGGGTTTGGATAAAATTGCCATCCTTGGAAGCATTTGTGATATCAAATGCTAAAAGGTTTGTGCATGGCTTTGATATTCCTTCTCCATATGTGGTAATCAATTAATGGTTTGCATGTAATGTACCAACTTACCTTCTAATTATTCTGTCTTTCAGATGCAATGGAGTTTGGCTGATAAAAGGGTGTGGTTCACTCATGGAAAGTGGGTATGATCTAGGTATCATTGTTTAATTTTCCTCGTTTTAACTGGTATAGCTAATCTTGTTGCTGCCATCTAAATTATGATTACCTTCCACAGAAAGTGAAGCCTCTCTGTACCCTTTCTTTTTATAGAAAATAGCGCGAAAAAAATCTTGCTCTCAAGGAGATAACTTGCATTGATTATTTGAAAGGGAATTTGAAGTCATGCTACGTAGTGCAGAGATTAAATCATGATACTAACTAAGGTACCTCTGCTTTATTTCTGCATGATAATTTGTGTGCAGAGATGCATGGACTGTTTTTTTCTTCCTTGTTTTGGCCAACATTACACACTAGGAATAGAAATTTAATACAGGAGTACAAATCAATTAAAATAATGATCAATCAACAAATTTTTCTAATCCTTTTTTTATGAATTATCCTGACATCATTGTC
>NW_011499904.1:587966-598952 GCF_000495115.2 Populus euphratica | reverse complement strand
AACAAATCAAAAAGTTTATTGTGCAATTTTAAATTAAAGATAAAATAATCATCATTGTTAATTCAATTCAATTTTATTAGTATTCCATCCATACAATTAAATTTAATTATAAGATTTAGTGTTTTATTCTCAATATAAAAATTATAATATGTTATCAATTAAATTAAATTAAATTACTTATAGAATTGAATTCAATTTCACAAGTATTTCATTCCAAACTATTTATAAAACACAATTGAAACTTGAGAGTTTAATTTAGGTTTTAATTTAGGTTTATATATATATAAAAAAGTAAAAGGTGGTGTACTTGGATGGTGTTTATTGCTATGATAATGCATTTTTTTAAAGTGTGTTGGTTTGAGAATATATTAAAATAATATTTTTTAATTTTTAAAAAATATTTTTAATATTTTCTTATTAAAACATGATTTAAAAATATAATCTAAAATAAAAAATAATAATTAAAAAATAAAACACGGCGGAAACAAATAGGGTCTGAGGAGGCAAAAACAAGTCTCAGCCAGGAGTGGCCATGCCGCCATTCATGCATGGATGGTGAACACGAACAACACATGGTTTCTTCTTCCCCATGTTGCTGCGGGTTATAATTACTGTATTTTCTTCCCCAAATCAATCATCAGTGGCATCCAAGTCTTTGGCACCGGAGCCAACTTACATACGAATAGAATATGATCAGCAATGGCCGTGGATCAGTTGTTGCCATCGAAAACTTTAAATTAATATAGTTTTATATTTTTTAATATTTTGATATATAAAAAATATTTTTTAAAATATAAAAAAAATATTATTTTAATAAATTTTAAAAAATATATATTTTAAAAAACAACCCCTATTATATTTCTAAATATCTTTTAATATAATTTAATTTGTATAATTTGGATAGAACATCACATTTAATTAAATATAGCAAGCAAATTACTTCATATTTTTTGCTATTTCCCTTGATCATTTATCTTGATGGATTGGACGGTAGCTTCAAGGCCATGGATGATCGACGAGTCGAGGTTCACATTGCAAACAATGAATGCTCCTCCTGGAAGCTGCCCTCTGAATTTTTCAGCTGTTTCCATTGCATTATCATATAGGTTATGCATATCCTAAAATCTCGGAGCATTAATCTTTTTTCAGGCAACCGATGTTATCATCCATGGCATGATGATTCACCAATTAAGGCACGGGGACCTAGCTCAGTAATGGCGCACATAATGGAAATGCAATGGCAAGAGGTCAGGAAGAAGGTGATGCAATCAGGCTGATCAGTGCATCTTGGGCTTGGACAGACCACAACACACTCTATCCTTGCCAGGATATCTCAGAAGGCAACACAGATGAATGGCTTTGATGAGAAAAGCATGTCATGGAACTTCTACTGTGTGGAGGATTTATTTGAAAATGGAGCTTCTTTTAATCAAACAGGCATAGGTAAGGCAAAGCCTAACAGCAATATTCAAAAATGGCTCATGGTTGCAAATGCCATATATGCAAGGTCAACAAGAAGTTCATCGGGTGCTTTAAGGTGCTCAAATTCGAGATGCTGATCCAAAACTAACAGAGAAAAGGATGAGCATTTCAACAAGACCATGGAATAACTACATAAAACAAAAATTGTATAGTATAGCTTTGGAAAACATAGAATTCACAGCGAGATACTAGTGGTCAGATAAAGAGCCTAATTTTGTACTTGTGAAAACATTACAACTATCAATAAAAGAACATTCAATGCACTGTACCAACGCATCAGCACATTATTATTGATTCTAGTCTTCTTCTTCATCAGAACTTGCATATGCTAAACCTAGCAAACTTTTAACAGGATTTTCCTCAGCCTCATTTTTAACATTTGTCTCATCTTCTGGTTTGCTTGGTGCTGGTAAAATGTGCTCTTTCTTTTCCTGGTTAACCTTGATTTTATTGTCTGAATCACGATCACTTGAAATTGGGGTGGAATAGTTCCCATCAGATGAAACTTTAGGTCGTTTTGGTTTGACTTCAACCACCTTTTTCAGCAAGTCTTGCTGCCTATAATCAAGAAAATTTCAGAAGTCAAACCAGCACGGGAAGCTAAAAAGAATTAACCTTTTTAGCTGAAACATAAAAGGTTAAGAGCATGCTGGGACAGAAATACCTAATTCCACTCTTTGGCTTGGGTTCAACACGAAATGACAAGGGAACTGATGCGGGTGAAGAATCTGCCAGACTTGCAGCTTTGTACTCATTGGTTAGGGAAGATAATCAACAACAGAGAGAAGGGTCGCAATAAAGACAGCACTGCATTAGGATATGGTAGACTACCGCATGATAGACCTAGAATATAGGAATGCCAAAGTAATGATCCTTTAAAATCAACGGGGCATTCCAGATCAGCTAATTTAACGCTACGCTATTACAGTTGGAGGTTCAGGTATAAGATGAGACAAAAATATTGTACGAGTTTTATTAATGGAAAAAATTAAAGAGCATTCCAGGAAAATACTGATAAGGCATGCTTACAGCATAATAAAAAACAGTGTTCACCAATTTAGCATCTGAGTATGAAGTAACTCACTAAAAAACACAATTGTACCTGATTTTTTAATGGAAAAAAAAACAAGAATGGAAACATCAGTGATTAGTAGATGGATAAATATGTGAAAAGTAAGGAGAACTATGAAATTAAAAAGGCAGAGCAGATGCATTTTCCAACAACCACAAAGACAAGTTGTGAAAAACTACAAGATGAATGAGAACTGACTGACACAGATGTTTTTCTCAGTTTTTTAGATTATGAGCTGTTAACCATCGCAAAGTAAATAAATTTTGACCCTATAAACTACACATTAGAAGCTACTTGGATCAGCGTCATGAAAGATGTGATTGCATGGATGGCAGCCATCAACCAAAGCACAAACAACCACATGCTAGGACTGGGAAAGCAAGACTTCATTTATTAGAAGACGATATGGAAACAAAATTAGAAATAAATGAGCACAAGAAGGATATTTTAAAAGCAGCAAATGCCCTTTTCTCAGTGCGGCGTAAGAGGCGTTCTGCATCCTCTTCAGCCTCCATTTGCTCTTTGAGATAAAGTAAATCATCGCTATCCAGTGCTGCATAAACAAAGCTCACGAAGGTATATGTAAAAGAAGAAGTAGGTATTCCAAAAAAATAAAAAATAAATAAATATCCGGTGAAAGAATAGGTGGGTGTGTATATATATATATATATATGTGGAGAAAGAGAGATGGGGAGAGGTAGATACCGCCTCGGCCATGAAGGTAGCCACCACGTTCTCCAGCAACCTCTTGCATCTGTTAGCAGCATTGAATCAAAGCCAGAATCCCTGCCAGGGCATGTTATCAGAAACTACCCTTTCCTATACTTTGCTAAATCAAGCAGCAGCAGCAGCAGCAGCAGTAAATAATGGGAATAGGAAAGACGAAAGAAAGGTCTAACCTTAGCAACCATGCGATGAAAAGTGATGTCTTCATCATCAATTACTTTGTCTCTCCCTCCTTTCCCCAACGATTTCTTATCTAAAATCAATTAAAATTCAGAATCAAAACAGTACAATCAATCACATGCAAATTATAATTTGAATGAAAGAAGAAATTTGGGTACCTTTAGGGTCAGTGAGATTAGTGTATTCCCTTACTTCTCTTCCTGCCATTCTTATAATTACTATAATAAAAATCAAACCCAACCCTCGACCACCACTCTCTTCCTTCCTTCCTTCCTTCCTTGTTGGCTGCTGCTGATCCAAAATTTCTAATTTTTTCTACGATTCAAATTTCCTAAACAGCAACAAAACCCATTGTTTATTTATTTTTAATAAATCGAAAGAGTTTCTCAAAATTTTTTTCAAATGAAAGAATTTTTAGGTTTAGGGATCTGAGATGAGATTCACACTACATACAAAAAAAGTGAAAAATATTGTTTGTCACCGCCATGCCAAGATATTCTCCCCTTGCCTCATAGGCCCAAACCAAAGCAGCCCAGCCCAATCCTAAATATTCATAAGCCCAATATAACCTCACCTACACCAGCTCTCTTCTGTTGTAAACTACTGAGTTCTGACACTGTTATGTACTGTATCACTACTATTGATGATCTTCTCTCCTCTTCTTTTTGTTCTTTATTTATATACATATTTTCTTTTCTCCAACTAATTAATTAATTAAATTTATTTTGAAAAAATAAGGATAATCTTGTAAATATTTAAAAATCTCTTATTGATTTTTTTTTTAAATATAAAATGTTATTTAGATATAAATTATAGGATGTAAAGCGAAATTTTTTAAATTGTAAAGGAAAAACATTATTTAAAAATTAAATTACAGATAAATATAATTTTTAAAATTAGAAAGACAAAATCATAGAATGTTAAACATAATTAACCCTTTTTTTTCTCATTCAAAACAAAAGAAAATGAATGACATGAAAAAAAGATACTTTAGAGTTCAGATTAATAGGGTGTCAAACTTGTCTCCTTTTTGAACGAGTAATTTGGTGAATCCATAAATATAGCATCGTCATGAGTTATTAATTTTATAAAATCAATCAATTGTTTTTATCTTTTTTGGGAGAAGACGAAATAAATTAAACAAAAAGGAAACAGAAAATGAAACAAGAACACACGTGTGTGTGTAGACACATACGCCAAATGCTCTCCTCTCCTCTCCCCTCCTTCCTTCCTTCTTTATATCAACATGTAATTGAATAATTTAATTATTGGCTTTTTTTTCTAGTATAATTTTTTTAAAAATTATTTGAAAATAAATTAGATGTGATTCAAACACCTTGATGAGTTTAAAAGCAACTCGTGTAGTAAATAAAAAAATATAATTTAATTTAAAATAAATATTTAAAATGAATTTTTTTTTAATAAACATTAGAATAACAACATATTGAATTAATTTGAATCAAACCGAATTAACTTGTCAATTCATATATTAAATCATGAAATTATGATAATCTCCCATCAAAAATTAATTAAAATAATTTATAAAACTAAGTTTTTAATAAACTCAGTGTTGAAAGAGAAAACTAAAAAATAATTAAAAAAATAGCCTAAGTCAATTTGGGTTATTCTATCAAACCTACGATCCAGGTCATAAGATCAAGATAACTCAATCGAAGGTAAATTGAAGCAAATTATGAAACTCAATTCTCAATTAACCTAATATTAAAAGATAAAATTTAAAAAAAATATCAATTAAAAAATATTAAAAAAATACTCAAGTCAAGAAGGGTTAACTTGTCAAACTCATGACCTGAGTCATGAGATGAGAATATCCTCATAGAAAGTAGACCGAAGTAAATTATGAAGTCTAATTATCAATCAACTCAATGTTGAATGATGAAATAAAAAAAAATCATTTAAAAAAAGAGAAAAAAACTCAAGTTAATTGATTTAATTTGTTAAATCTGCAGTATAGGTCATAAGTATAAGATAATCTGATAAAAAATTAATTTAAAAAAATCATGAAACTCAATTTCAATAAATCTAATGTTAAAATATGTAATTAATTTTTTTAAAAAAAACAAGGATAGATTAGAAAGAAAAAAATAAAAGAAAGAAATAAAATATTATTCTAGTGAATATTGTTATACGAGGAGGGATATGGTAAAATATATATTTATGTTATTATAATGAATAGTGTTATACAAGGAGAGTATGATAAAAAAAAATATTATTCAGTAAATAGCATTATGTAAGGCGAGGTATAATAAAACCTACCATTTGTTAATTAAACCATAATGACTAAATTTTTTATTCAATTTTATCAAATCAACTTCTTAGAATAGAAATCGCCTATATAAACAAAATATTTATATGAATAAAATATTTACATATGATGAAGAACTTGGAAGAGAAAAGGAAAAGATGGGATATTACATGAAAACTATAAGTTCTTAGTGTTGACATTATAAACCTTGATATAAATAATTGTGGATTGCAATAACGAAGTAGTGATTTTACCCTTCACTACAAAACCATAAAGCCTTGCATGTTCAAAATGGTTAAAAAGTCATTTAGAATTTAGACAGAGGTAAAAAGGTTTTTACACCTAACTTTAACATTGTAAAATCACTTAATCAATCTTAAAAGCAAAGATTTTGGCTTCGCTCTAAAAGCTTCATCATCTTTTTTTCTTTTCTTTTTAAAATAAATAATTAATGCATTTCCCTTTAAACTAAAAAAATTATAACTTAGATTTAAGAATTTTTATGTTGTTTTAATATTGTGTTTTTGTGTGTGTAATAATCAAGTTCTTATAGAGCTTTTAGGTAATAGATTTAATATAGATATTATTAAAAAAAAACAATTAGTTGGCACATGCAATAGACATGCCAAAGAGCCTGTTTGGGATTGCAATAGTGGTTGCGATTTAAAGTGCTTTTTATTATAAAATATATTAAAATGATATTTTTTTATTTTAAAAAAATTATTTTTAAGATTAGCATATTAAAATGATATGAAAAATATAAAAAAAAATAGAATTTGTTTTTTGAATTTTGAGAGAATATCATTTCAATCGCGTTCCCAAACATGCTTAGATTATGAATTGTCCTTGTACTCTTTAGGTGGTGCATTGGACGTCACGTGGTAGTCATATAGTGGCTTCCAAAGTAGTATTTGATTTGTTTTAGCTTCCCCTTCATCCAAGTGTGTGTGTATTAAGAGACCTTGTAGCTACTAACTTAGTATATAAAAATAATATAATTACAAATTAGCCAAAACATATATCATCCATGTTAATGAAAATGATAAACATATTAGTAAATCGTAGCTTTAAATAGTGTAATAATCATCAACAAACCGTGTAAAATCCAAATGATTTTTAATACAACATGTAAGAACATGTGAATGATGAAATGTTTGTCATTTATTGCATGTATATATTCTATCATTCAATTTAATTGCTCGCTTGACTTCTTTCACAATACTTAGTTTAATAGGAGTGTTGACCTTTAAAATCTATTTCTTGGAGTCAAACAGCATTACACTATGATTTTTTAATCTATGTATACTCATTATCAATTCAATTTGAATTGCTCGATCCCACATTACTCCACTTTGAATGACATCACTAACTTTACATCTTCGTTTAATTGAATAATCATATCTATAAAATGTTAATTGTACCATAATAGAAATAAGCATTGCACGAGCATTTTTCAGAATATAATTAAATGACTTTGAAATATTAATTGTCATATTACCATATCGATGATCACCATCATAACATAAAGCTTTTTTTTTTTTTGCTTTTTTTCAAGATAGTCTTTATATGCTAGGTTTAGGTTACACATTCTTTTGATACCATAAATCAATTTTGCACCTAGATGGTTTATAACACATCCTGATTAATATTTTTTTGATAGCTAAGTCTTTGAATTTATAGTTGAAGTTGCTAACAAAATGTATGATACAATAGCGATAATATCTTAAAAGTTGATACTAATTTTTTGTTAATTCATTATTGATGTCTGCATGTTTATCTGATATTATACATATATTGATTCTACTACTAGTAACGTATATTTATAAACAAAGCAAAAATCATCTTTAATTGTCATTATTTTCTTCATCAGCAATTGCAAAGGCTAATGAGAATATCCTATTCTTCATATAAAAAGAAATTGCAATCAATAATTTTACATCATGTTACCCATAGAAATATGTCACATCAATATTGATGGATAGTCTATAGTACTTGAAACCTTCAATGCAAGGTTCAAATAAATAAAAAACTTTTTAAAAAATTATTATAATATCATCAAGATTTTCTTTGTGTGTCTAATTAACAATTGTTTCAGGATTTGATTTCTTTGTTGCCAATAACAACCCAAACAATTTCTTGAAAGACTCTTCACGTGAACTAAAAAGATGTTTAATCGCTTTCTATTTTGCAACTTATGCTTTGTCATATGATATTTTGTAATGCAATTTTATTTCATCTTATATAATTGAAATCATAAGTAAAAGATTATTCATTACAAGAGTTGATATAACACTGACAATAAATTTTAGATTAAATTGATGGTAATCTTCTTGGGCAAAGGTTAAAACACATCTGTATGACCCTTTCAACTTTGCTCTCTCAAATGAATATGTTATTAGATATTCTATAAAAAAATAAAAATTAGATTCTAGTCAATTTAATATAATTTTAACTAAATTACATTAACTCAACCTTACTTAACAAAATTCATAAAAAAATCAATCAAATTCCCAAAAGTTAAAGTTAAAGCAAACAATATTGTACACGATGTAAATCATTTATTAATAATAAATATCCTAATGGCATACAAAAATATACTTAAATAAAGACTCTTGTAACTGGAGTCGATTGATAAAGCATTTATCTTCTTATAAGCAAATTAAATATTACAAAAAAAAAACTAAAAGAGCTTAGTTATGTATTGTAGATTGTAAGTGTTTTTACTATGGATTGGAACAGTATTTATCGAGGAGGATTTAGTTGGTTCTTGTGATAAGTTATGAGTGGTTTGCTTTTTGTCATTTTTTATAGCGTGTATGGCTTGTTGTGAGTTGCTGAGTTGTTTGTTGTTAATGGATGTTTGATGGTCTGTCATTCTTCTGATTTGTTCAATATAAAAGGGCTAGTAGTTAGATATAGACCTTAACTGTGATGTATCTGATTGTGTGGTTGTTATTGGAAGAGTGTTAGTCTGGTATAGTTGGATGAGATTTTGGTTGATTTTGCATGGGATGACAGTGGTTTCTTTATCGTTTCTCTTTGTTCTAGGCATGTATAAGTATTATGTCACAACGCTGAGTTGGTATAAGTATTCTATGACTGCGTTGGGTTGTTTATTTTAATTTTTTTTGGAGTTTGTTGGATTCAAGAGACTGTAGAAGAATTTTGCATCTGAGATTCATTGGGGTAATCATGCCTATTTTTTCTTAACACGTTAATCTTAAACACGTTAGGTTGTTAAACCCAAGTAATATGGGTCTAACATGTTTGATTAAACCCAACCAACATGGGTTTGACAAGTTTGTTAGACCCAATAAACTTAAGCTCACACCCACGGGCCTTGAATCTGGTAAGCATGTCAAACTCACATCAGACCTAAAAAAATTAGGTTTGCATCCATGAGTCTTGGATCTGGCAAGCTTGCCAAATCCAAAGCGCGTGGATGCAGAGCTAATTTTTTTAAGTGTCTTGGGTCTGGTAGTCTTGCCACATCCAACCAAAGTGAGCATACCGATTTTGTCAGACCTAAATTTGACATGTTCTCAAGCCTAACTAAACTTGAATTAGGCATGGTTGTCAGACCCACATAAACCTTGATCAGATATGTTTAATATTATTATTTTTATTATTAATAATATTAATATTATTATTATTATAATTATTAATAAATTTTTAAAAAATATTATTACTATAAAAAATTATAAATTTGATCTGAAGAATGAAATTAAAAATTATTACTATTATTGTTATTATTATTATTTTTATTAATGTTAATATTGTTAATATAATTATTAATAAATTAAAAAAATGTTATTACTATTGAAAAAAATAGTAATAAAATTTGACAACTATACCAAACCTAAAAACGCTTAGGTCTGACATAGTTGTGAAACCTAAAATGTTTGGATTTGGTGGACCGTCATGTCCAAATTAATATGAGTCTAAGATATTTACTAAACCCAAGCTAACATGAGTCAGACATGTTTGCTACACCTAAGTGTCTGGCTTACTAGGTCCGCAAATATATAGACTGATTATTTTTTTCTTTTAATTTCTTTTATTTTTTTAAAATAATACATTATTTGTATATATATTTTTTAAATAAATTTTTAGTATATATTTTAATTATATATTTTTATTTTTAAATGATATTAAATATATTTAATTTTAAAGAGATAGACATGATTCATTTATAGTTTTTTCTAATTTTATATAGATTTTTTTTTAAAATATTGATTTTTTATAGGATTTTTAAAAAGTACAGCCTTCAATAAAAATTTTTATGTTATGTGATTACAGCTGCCTTCACACTTGAAAGTTGAATTTTCTTGTTTTGAATTCATATATAAATAGATAGCTGAGTTTATGTTATTAAGTGAGGATAGATTGAGAGAAACACGGAGAGAAAGAGAAAGGGTGTGCATTGAAGTTTTTGTTTTAACCATTGTAAGCTTTTGTTCTTGAAATAAAGAGTGTTTTTATCCCTTTTGAGTGTTTCAAAGCCACTACCAGTGGTTTCTCCCACCAACAATTGGTATCAGAGCCCCGTTCGTCAAAAAATAAAGGTATTTTTATATATACCTGAATTTTCAAAGTTGTCAAAAACAAGTTTTGATCATTCCACAATGTAGAGCTCATCCATACGAACTCATTGGTGCAAAAATCAGCCTCATCGGAGCCTGCAGTATCCCACACGCGCCGCCTAAAGATTCTGCACAGAAGCCCACGCGCGCCAGAGGTTGAAGACGACTAAGCCACATGCGCGTCATATTCGCGCCGAGCCGAGCCGTCGAGCCAATAGTCAAGCCGAGCTATGAGCCGAGATGTCAGCGAAGCGAAGCCAAGCCGACAGAATATTCCCGGTTCAACCCTAGTGAACCACCCGTACTCCAGAATTGGTTTTTTGACCGGTTCACCCCATTTCTGACCCATTTTCTACAAAGTCAGACAGGTTCCCTATTATTTGGGCCATTCCAGATCGATCTACAGTGTCCGTTTGGCCAAATTCAACTCACAGAAGGAGATATAGTCATTCCAAGAGCAAAATGACTACAGAAAATACACAAACACTCATTCTGAAGCTGATCAAAGACAACTATGATAGTTGGTGCATCAGATTGAAGGCATTCCTTGGTTCACAAGAGTGTATAGACATTGTGCAATATGGTTATGATGAACCAGAGTTCAAAGAATCAGAAGAAGTTCTACCAGAGACACATAAGCAAGTCCTCAAAGCCAATAAAAAAAAAGACAACAAAGC
>NW_011499904.1:587323-587692 GCF_000495115.2 Populus euphratica | reverse complement strand
AAGCCCTTTCAGATGCTCGAATTACTGAGAAAATTTTGAGATCCCTAGATCCAAAATTTGATTTTGTTGTTGTTGCTATTGAAGAGTCCAAAGAAGTGGACAAGTTGACAGTGGATGAGCTTATGAGTTCTTTGCAAGCTCATGAGCAAAAGATTGTAAAAAACAATGAAGATAAGGCAATTGAGTATGCCTTACAAGCAAAGTTGTCTCTCAAAGACAGATATGAGTAAGAGGAGATTTCAACAAGTGGAAATACCACTCGAGGAAGAAGTCAACAAACACGAGGAGGATTTCAACGATTTCAAGGCAGAGTGATTAGTACTTAAAAGTGCATTTTTATCATGGTTTTATATCATCATTTTGCACTTG
>NW_011499904.1:586816-587268 GCF_000495115.2 Populus euphratica | reverse complement strand
AAAGGAAAGCTCCATTAGAGGTACGTGAGCATGCCAACTATACAGAGGAGGATGCCAACAACAGAGGAGTAGCTGTATTATTTGTCTAACAAGGACTTGACAAGAATCAAAAGAATATTTGATATCTAGATTCTGGAGCCGGCAATCACATGTGTGGCCACCAAGATTTATTTGATGATCTAGATGAGACCATACAAGGTTTTGTCACCTTTGAAGATACCTCAAAAATTCCATTCAAAGGTAAAGGCAACATCCCAATCAAGTTGAAGAATAACGATCATAGCTACATCGCCGATGTCTACTATGTCCTGGCCATAAATCAGAACTTGGTGAGCATAGGTCAACTTTTGGAGAGAGGCTATACACTTTACATGAAGAATTGTCATCTGACAATTACAGACTACAATGGGAGATTAATTGCCTATGTGAAAATGTCCAAGAATAGGATGTTT
>NW_011499904.1:586451-586562 GCF_000495115.2 Populus euphratica | reverse complement strand
GGAAAGCAAAGAAGCCACTAGAGTTAGTGTACACAGATGTATGTGGTCCCATAAAGCCTATGTTGAATGGACAAAATAGGTACTTCCTTACTTTCATTGATGATTTTAGCA
>NW_011499904.1:584361-586410 GCF_000495115.2 Populus euphratica | reverse complement strand
GTATATTTTTTGAAGAGGAAGTCAGAAGTGTTCAATTGTTTTAAAGATTTTAAAGCAATTGTTGAGAAGCAAAGTGGCTATAAGATCAGAACCGTGAGATCTGATCAAGGTGGAGAATATACAGCAAATGATTTTGAAGCCTTTTATACACAACAAGGCATCGGACATCAGACAACACCAGCTTATACACCACAGCTGAATGGTGTAGCTGAGAGGACGAATCGAACAATTCTTGATATGGCAAGAAGTCTACTCAAAGCAAAGAAACTGCCCAAACAATACTGAACTGAAGCTATATCATGTGCAGTGTATTTACTGAATTGCTGCCTAATCAGAAGTTTGCAAGCTGTCACTCCACAAGAAGCATGGAGTGGTCACAAACCAAGTGTTACTCATCTTCGAGTCTTTGGTTGTGTGGCATATGCAAAGATCCCAGATGCAAGAAGGACCAAACTCGATGATAAAAGTGAGAAATGCATCTTTGTCGGATATGGTGAGAGAAGAATGGGATACAAGCTGTATAATCCCATCACCAAGAAGGTAATTATGAGCAGAGATGTTATCTTTGAAGAAGATAAAACTTGGCAATGGAATGATGACCAAGAAGCAGTTAAATGGATCAGCACTGATTTGATCCTTGAAGATGAAGAAGTACCAACAGTACTTGCAGAAGGTCCAATAGTACCAGAAGATGAGCCACAAAGTCCGGTACACAGATTTCCTGTATTCAACAGGAGAAACACGCCAGAATCATCATCAATACCATCATCATCAGCATCCTCATCAGAAGGACCAAGAAGGATGAGAAATCTAGAAGAGCTGTATGACGCAAGTCAAGTAATGGAAGATACAACTCTATTTTGTTTCTTTGCAGATAGTGACCCACTTAGCTTCAATGAAGCTATCACAGAAGAGAAGTGGATAAAAGCAATGGATGAAAAAATACATGCCATTGAGAAGAATGATACGTGGAAGCTGACTTATCTACCAGAAAACAAGAAAGCAATAGGTGTCAAATGGGTCTATAAGACAAAGAAGAATGCAAAAGGAGAAGTGCAAAGATACAAAGCAAGATTAGTGGCGAAAGGCTACACGAAAGGAGAAGGCATTGACTATGGAGAAGTGTTTGCTCCAGTAGCCCGGCTCGAGACAATCAAACTGATGATCTCACTAGCAGCACAACATAGATGGAAAATCTATCAACTCGATGTGAAGTCAGCATTTTTGAATGGCTTCCTAGAAAAAGAGATCTATGTTGAACAACCACTTGGATACATTGATGCTGAAAATGAAGGCAAAGTATACAAGTTGAAGAAAGCCCTTTACGGTTTGAAGCAAGCTTCGCGTGCTTAGAATACCAGAATTGACAGATATTTTCAAGATAATAGATTTGAAAAATATCCATATGAACACGCAATTTATGTGAAGAAAGAAGCAGATGGCAGCATATTATTTGTGTGCCTATATGTTGATGACTTGATATTCACCGGCAACAATCCTACCATGTTCGAAGACTTCAAGAAAAGCATGGTACAAGAGTTTGAGATGACAGACATTGGTCTGATGGCACATTTTCTTGGCTTAGAAGTGGTGCAGAAAGAAGAAGGGATTTTTGTATCCCAAAGCGGTTATGCCAAAGAAATTCTTAAAAGGTTCAAGATGGAAAGCTGCAATCCGGTATCAACTCCAGTTGAGAATGGAGTGGAATTAAAGAAGAGTAAAGTTGGAAATGTTGATCCAATTTACTTCAAAAGTTTAGTAGAAAACTTAAGGTACTTGACATATACCAGACTGGATATATTTTACGGAGTCGGACTTCTCAGCAGATATATAGAGAAACCAGATCAATCTCACTTAAATGCAGCCAAGAGAATTTTTCGCTACATCAAAGGCACAATAAATGAAGGTATGTTTTATACCTCAAGTATAAATTTCAATCTTACCGGCTACTCGGAAAGTGATTGGGGTAGAGATTTGGATAAAAGAAAAAGCACAACAGGGTTTGTCTTTTTCATGGGAGATACATCTTTCACATGGTCATCCAAGAAG
>NW_011499904.1:582729-584290 GCF_000495115.2 Populus euphratica | reverse complement strand
GTATGCCATTTAATATGGTTAAGGAATTTGCTAAAGTTTTTGGGATTTCCTTGAGAAAATCCTACAGAGATTTATATCGATAATCGATCAGCGATTGCACTGGCAAAGAACCCAGTGTATCACGAAAGAAGTAAACACATTGATACACGTCATCACTTTATCCGAGAGCATGTAAAGAACAAAGAAGTCGAGCTGATATCCTGCAAGACAAATGATCAAGTTGCAGATATCTTTACAAAGCCATTGAAGAGAGAAGTATTTATTAGATTGAAATTCATACTTGGCATGACATCCTTCGATTGAGTTTAAATGAGAGATTTGTTGAAGTAAACTCAATCTAGATAATCTAGAAGGTCAAGGAAGACAACCACTAGCTGTCATTGTCCAACAATCCAGCCACCGACCATCCAACCACTTTCACACCGTCAGCCACAGCTGCCTTCACACTTGAAGGTTGAATTTTCTTGTTTTGAATTCGTGTATAAATAGATAGCTGAGTTTATGTTATTAAGAATGGAGAGATTGAGAGAAACACAAAGAGAAAGAGAAAAAGAGAGAGGGTGTGCATTGAAGCTTTTGTTTTAACCATTGTAAGCTATTGTTCTTGAAATAAAGAGTGTTTTATCGCCTCTGAGTGTTTCAAAGCCATCACCAATAGTTTCTCCCACCAACAGAGATGCACTTTTTGTTTTTTAAAGAGAGTGAGGAAGGTAAATCACGAGTAGGAGAGGAACCCTAATTTTCTTCTTCTTCTTCATCTTCAAATATATATATAGCTTGGTATAAATTGTAATTTTTTTCAAGGTTTTAGGTTATTAACGTATTTTGAATCGAGTTTAGGTAGGCAGTATCTATACCCAACCCACCAAACTTGATAAGTGAAAAAATTTCCTATTTATTCAAATCGGGTTGGGTCAGTATCCATTGGGTTTGGATAAAATTGCCATCCTTGGAAACATTTGTGATATCAAATGCTAAAAGGTTTGTGTATGGCTTTGATATTCCTTCTCCATATGTGGTAATCAATTAATGGTTTGCATGTAATGTACCAACTTACCTTCTAATTATTCTGTCTTTCAGATGCAATGGAGTTTGGCTGATAAAAGGGTGTGGTTCACTCATGGAAAGTGGGTATGATCTAGGTATCATTGTTTAATTTTTCTCGTTTTAACTGGTATAGCTAATCGTGTTGCTGCCATCTAAATTATGATTACCTTCCACAGAAAGTGAAGCCTCTCTGTACCCTTTCTTTTTGTAGAAAATAGCGCGAAAAAAATCTTGCTCTCAAGGAGATAACTTGCATTGATTATTTGAAAGGGAATTTGAAGTCATGCTACGTAGTGCAGAGATTAAATCATGATACTAACTAAGGTACCTCTGCTTTATTTCTGCATGATAATTTGTGTGCAGAGATGCATGGACTGTTTTTTTCTTCCTTGTTTTGGCCAACATTACACACTAGGAATAGAAATTTAATACAGGAGTACAAATCAATTAAAATAATGATCAATCAACAAATTTTTCTAATCCTTTTTTTATGAATTATCCTGACATCATTGTC
>NW_011499904.1:559904-581362 GCF_000495115.2 Populus euphratica | reverse complement strand
TTTGAGAATATATTAAAATAATATTTTTTAATTTTTAAAAAATATTTTTAATATTTTCTTATTAAAACACCATTTAAAAATATAATCTAAAATAAAAAATAATAATTAACAAATAAAACACGGCGGAAACAAATAGGGTCTTAGGAGGCAAAAACAAGTTTCAGCCAGGAGGGGCCATGCCGCCATTCATCAGTGATTTCTTCTTCCCCTTGTTGCTGCGGGTTATAATTACTGTATTTTCTTCCCCAAATCAATCATCAGTGGCATCCAAGTCTTTGGCACCGGAGCCAACTTACATACGAATAGAATATGATCAGCAATGGCCGTGGATCAGTTGTTGCCATCGACAAGGTTTAGTTTCGAGAGATCAATGGCCGTGAATTACAGAAATTAATAACATACCATCCGTTGTTGTATGTTGCTGGCAATTAAAGCAGTTTTTGGAACCAATATTTTTGAAATTTTTTAATATTTTTAATATTTTATTTTAAATTAATATATTTTTTATATTTCATGTTATTTTGATGTGTTATATAAAAAATAATTTTTTAAAAATAAAAAAATATTATTTTAATGTGTTAAAAAAAAAACAATTGTTATAACACGTTTTAATATAATTTAATTTATATAATTTGGATAGAACACCACATTTAATTAAATATAGCAAGTAAATTACTTCATATTTTTTCCTATTTCCCTTGATCATTTATCTTGATGGATTGGACGTTAGCTTCAAGGCCATGGATGATCGACGCGTCGAGGTTCACATTGCAAACAATGAATGCTCCTACTGCATGCTGCCCTCTGAATTTTTCAGCTTTTACCATTGCATTATCATGTAGGTTATGCATATCCATGGCATGATGATTCACCAATTTTAAGGCACGGAGACCTAGCTCAGTAATGGCGCACATAATGGAAATGCAATGGCAAGAGGTCAGGAAGAAGGTGATGCAATCAGGCTGATCAGTGCATCTTGGGCTTGGACAGACCACAACACACTCTATCCTTGCCAGGATATTCTTCTTGATGCCACTCTTGGATCTACAAATGTCACCATTTCAGAGACCAGGTCAAGGTTATGCTTCTTGGGCACGATGATGAGTGTTTGAAGGGCAAGAACTTGAAGGCGACTCTTGCTCTCAACCATTTTGGGCCTATTTGCAAGCAACGAATGCCAACGTGATTGCTAACTACATTAGCCTATGCTGAGTGAATTCCATACGGTCCAAAATGAACTTTTATAGTACATAAATCAAATCTATACAAATCATTGATCTCTCTTAGACATTGAAATGATGCAGGGTCACCTGGCAAGCAATCTTCAGGAAGGATGGGGAGAGTATGCAACTGGTGGAAGCATGCGACCCAGCATTCAGAGTGAAGCCAACAACTTCATTTAGTCAGGAAACAAAGAGGTAATATTTCTGCCATCAGCCCTCCAAGACCAAGGAGAGGTACATGGTCATGCAAAAGGATAACAGAAGTAGAGAATAAACTACAGAGGAACAGAAGGAAATCCTGCAGAATATCCTCAAACTAGTGTCCTTGATTTCTCAGAAGGCAACACGGATGAATGGCTTTGATGAGAAAAGCATGTCATGGAACTTCTACTGTGTGGAGGATTTATTTGAAAATGGAGCTTCTTTTAATCAAACAGGCATAGGTAAGGCAAAGCCTAACAGCAATATTCAAAAATGGCTCAAGGTTGCAAATGCCAAATATGCAAGGTCAATAACAAGTTCATCGGGTGCTTTAAGGTGCTCAAATTCGAGATGCGGATCCAAAACTAACAGAGAAAAGGATGAGCATTTTGCACAAGACCATGGAATAACTGCATAAAACAAAAATTGTATAGTATAGCTTTGGAAAACATAGAATTCACAGCGAGATACTAGTGGTCAGATAAAGAGCCTAATTTTGTACTTGTGAAAACATTACAACTATCAATAAAAGAACATTCAATGCACTGTACCAACGCATCAGCACATTATTATTGATTCTAGTCTTCTTCTTCATCAGAACTTGCATATGCTAAACCTAGCAAACTTTTAACAGGATTTTCCTCAGCCTCATTTTTAACATTTGTCTCATCTTCTGGTTTGCTTGGTGCTGGTAAAATGTGCTCTTTCTTTTCCTGGTTAACCTTGATTTTATTGTCTGAATCACGATCACTTGAAATTGGGGTGGAATAGTTCCCATCAGATGAAACTTTAGGTCGTTTTGGTTTGACTTCAACCACCTTTTTCAGCAAGTCTTGCTGCCTATAATCAAGAAAATTTCAGAAGTCAAACCAGCACGGGAAGCTAAAAAGAATTAACCTTTTTAGCTGAAACATAAAAGGTTTAAGAGCATGCTGGGACAGAAATACCTAATTCCACTCTTTGGCTTGGGTTCAACACGAAATGACAAGGGAACTGATGTGGGTGAAGAATCTGCCAGACTTGCAGCTTTGTACTCATTGGTTAGGGAAGATAAACAACAACAGAGAGAAGGGTTGCAATAAAGACAGCACTGCATTAGGATATGGTAGACTACCGCATGATAGACCTAGAATATAGGAATGCCAAAGTAATGATCCTTTAAAATCAACGGGGCATTCCAGATCAGCTAATTTAACGCTACGCTATTACAGTTGGAGGTTCAGGTATAAGATGAGACAAAAATATTGTACGAGTTTTATTAATGGAAAAAATTAAAGAGCATTCCAGGAAAATACTGATAAGGCATGCTTACAGCATAAGAAAAAACAGTGTTCACCAATTTAGCATCTGAGCATGAAGTAACTCACTAAAAAACACAATTGTACCTGATTTTTTAATGGAAAAAAAAAATAGAATGGAAACATCAGTGATTAGTAGATGGATAAATATGTGAAAAGTAAGGAGAACTATGAAATTAAAAAGGCAGAGCAGATGCATTTTCCAACAACCACAAAGACAAGTTGTGAAAAACTACAAGATGAATGAGAACTGACTGACACAGATGTTTTTCTCAGTTTTTTAGATTATGAGCTGTTAACCATCACAAAGTAAATAAATTTTGACCCTATAAACTACACATTAGAAGCTCCTTGGATCAGCGTCATGAAAGATGTGATTACATGGATGGCAGCCATCAACCAAAGCACAAACAACCACATGCTAGGACTGGGAAAGCAAGACTTCATTTATTAGAAGACGATATGGAAACAAAATTAGAAATAAATGAGCACAAGAAGGATATTTTAAAAGCAGCAAATGCCCTTTTCTCAGTGCGGCGTAATAGGCGTTCTGCATCCTCTTCAGCCTCCATTTGCTCTTTGAGATAAAGTAAATCATCGCTATCCAGTGCTGCATAAACAAAGCTCACGAAGGTATATGTAAAAGAAGAAGTAGGTATTCCAAAAAAATAAAAAATAAATAAAAATCCGGTGAAAGAATAGGTGGGTGTGTATATATATATATATATATGTGGAGAAAGAGAGATGGGGAGAGGTAGATACCGCCTCGGCCATGAAGGTAGCCACCACGTTCTCCAGCAACCTCTTGCATCTGTTAGCAGCATTGAATCAAAGCCAGAATCCCTGCCAGGGCATGTTATCAGAAACTACCCTTTCCTATACTTTGCTAAATCAAGCAGCAGCAGCAGCAGCAGTAAATAATGGGAATAGGAAAGACGAAAGAAAGGTCTAACCTTAGCAACCATGCGATGAAAAGTGATGTCTTCATCATCAATTACTTTGTCTCTCCCTCCTTTCCCCAACGATTTCTTATCTAAAATCAATTAAATTCAGAATCAAAACAGTACAATCAATCACATGCAAAATATAATTTGAATGAAAGAAGAAGAAATTTGGGTACCTTTAGGGTCAGTGAGATTAGTGTATTCCCTTACTTCTCTTCCTGCCATTCTTATAATTACTATAATAAAAATCAAACCCAACCCTCGACCACCACTCTCTTCCTTCCTTCCTTCCTTGTTGGCTGCTGCTGATCCAAAATTTCTAATTTTTTCTACGATTCAAATTTCCTAAATAGCAACAAAACCCATTATTTATTTATTTTTAATAAATCGAAAGAGTTTCTCAATTTTTTTTTCAAATGAAAGAATTTTTAGGTTTAGGGATCTGAGATGAGATTCACACTACATACAAAAAAAAAGTGAAAAATATTGTTTGTCACCGCCATGCCAAGATATTCTCCCGTTGCCTCATAGGCCCAGCCCAAACCAGCCCAGCCCACTCCTAAATATTCATAAGCCCAATATAACCCCAACTACATCATCTCTCTTCTGTTGTAAACCACTGAGTTCTGACAGTGTTATGTACACTACTATTGATCATCTTCTCTCCTCTTCTTTTTGTTCTTTATTTATATACATATTTTCTTTTCTCCCACTAATTAATTAATTAAATTTATTTTGAAAAATAAGGATAATCTTGTAAATATTTCTATAGGATGTAAAGCGAATTTTTTTATATTGTAAAGGAAAAACATTATTTAAATATTAAATTACAGATAAATATAATTTTTAAAATTATAAAGACAAAATCATAGAATATTAAACATAATTAACCTTTTTTTCTCATTTAAAACAAAAGAAAATGAATGGCATGGAAAAATGATACTTCAGAGTTCAGATTGATAGGGTGTACAACTTGTCTCCTTTTTGAACGAGTAATTGGGTGAATCCATAAATATAGCATGGTCATGAGTTATTAATTTTATAAAATCAATCAATTATTTTTTTCTTTTTTGAGAGAAGACGAAATAAATTAAACAAAAAGGAAACAGAAAAATGAAACAAGAACACGCGTGTGTGTGTAGACACATACGCCAAATGCTCTGCTCTCCCATCCTTCCTTCCTTCCTTCTTGATAACAACACGTAATTAAATAATTTAATTATTAACTTTTTTCTAGTAGAATTTTTTAAAAATTATTCAAAAATGGATTAGATGTGATTCAAACATCTTGATGAGTTTAAAAGCAACTTATATATTAAATAAAAAATATAATTTGATTTAAATAAATATTTAAATAAGATTTTTTTAATAAACATTAGTACAACAATATATTATATCAATTCGGGTCAAACCGAGTTAATTTATCAATTCATATATTAAATCATGAAATTATAATAACTCCTCATAAAAAATTAATTAAAAAAAATTACAAAACTAAATTTTCAATAAACTTACTATTGAAAGATGAAACTAAAAAATAATTAAAAATAGTCTGAGTTAATTTGGGTTATTCTATCAAACCCACGATCTAGGTCATAAGATCGAGATAACTCAATAAAAGGTAAATTGAAGCAAATTATGAAGTTCAATTCTCAATTAACCTAGTATTAAAAGATGAAATTAAAAAAAATCAATTAAAAAACATTTAAAAAATACTAAAGTCCAGAAGGGTTAACTTGTCAAACTCATTACCTGAGTTATGAGATGAGAATATCCTCATAAAAAGTAGACCGTAGTAAATTGTGGAGTCTAATTATCAATGAACTCAATGATGAATGATAAAATAAAAAAATTATTTAAAAAAAAGAAGAAAAAAACTTAAGTCAATTGAATTAATTTGTTAAATCTGTAGTATAGGTCATAAGTATGAGATAATCTGATAACAAATTAACTTCAAAAAATCATGAAACTCAATTTCTAATAAATCTAATGTTGAAAGATGTAATTAATTTTTTTTTTGAAGAAGGATAGATTAGAAAGAAAAAGAAAAGAAAAGAAAGAAATAAAATATTATTTAAGTGAATATTGTTATACGAGGAGGGATATAGTAATAAAAAAAAATATTATTATAATGAATAATATTACATGAAGAGAGTATGATAAAAAAAAATATTATTCATAAATAATATTATATAAGGCGAGGTATAATGAAACCCACCATTTGTTAATTAAACCATGATGACTAAAATTTTCATTCAATTTTATTAAATCAACTTCTTAGAATAGAAATTGCTTATTTGAACAAAATATTTACATATGATGAAGAACTTGAGGGAGGAAAGGAAAAGAGGGGATATTGCATCAAAACTATAAGTGTTTAATATTGATACTATAAATCTTGATGTAAATAATTGTGAATTGCAATAGTGAAGTAGTGGTTTTACCCTTCACTACAAAACCATCAAGCCTTGCATGTTTAAAATGATCAAAAAGTTATTTAAAATTTGGATAGAGGTAAGAAGGTTCTTATATCTATCTTCAACATTGTAAAATCACTTAATCAACCTTAAAAGCAAAGATTTTGGCTTGACTTTAAGAGCTTTATCGTCTTTTTTCTTTTTTTAAAAAAATAATTAATTAATGCATTTCCCTTTAAACTAAAAAAAATATAACTTAGATTTAAGGATCTTTATGTTTTTTAATATTGTATTTTTGTGTGTGTAATAATCAGGTTCTTATAGAGGTTTTTGGGTAATAGATTTAATATAGATATTATTAAAAAAACAATCGGTTGGCACATGCAGTAGACATGCCAAAGAGCCTGTTTGGAATTGTAGTAGCGATTGCGATTTAAAGTGTTTTTTGTTTAAAAATATATTAAAATGATATTTTTTTTATTTTTTTAAAATTATTTTTGAGATCAGCACATCAAAATGATATGAAAATATAAAAAATAATTTTTAGCAAAAAAATTTTGAATTTTGAGGGAATATCTTTTTAACCACGTTCCCAAACATGTTCAGATTGTGAATTGTCCTTGTACTCTTTGGGTGGTGCATGAGACGTCACATGATGGTCATATAGTGGCTTTCAAAGTAGTATTTGATTTGACTTAGTTTCCCCTTAATTCAAGTGTGTGCATGTGTGTTAAGAGATCTTGTAGCTACTAATTTGGTATATAAAAATAACATAATCACAAATTAGCCAAAACATATATCATTCATGTTAATGAAAATGATAAACACATCAGTAAACCGTAGCTTTAAATAGTGTAATAATCATCAACAAACCATGTGAAGTCCAAGTTATTCTTAATATAATATGTAAAAACATGTGAATGATGAAATGTTCGTCATTTACTGCATGTGTATTTTCTAACATTCAATTTGATTTCTCACTTGACTTCTTTCACAACACTTGGTTTAATAGGAGTGTTAACCTTTAAAATCTATTTCTTGGAGTCAAACAACATTGCAATATGATTTTTTGATCTATCTATACTCATTATCAATTCAATTTGAATTGCTGGAGCCCATATTACTCTATTTTGAATGACATCACTAACTTTACATCTTTGTTTGACTGAATAATCATATATGTAAAATGTTAATTGCACCATAGTAGAAATAGGTATTGCACAAGCATTTTTTAGAATATGATTAAATGAATTTGAAATATCAATTGTCATATTACCATATCGATAATCACCATCATAACATAAAGCCTATTTTCTCTCTCTTTCTTTTAAGATAGTCTTTATATGCTAGGTTTAAGTTAAATATTCTTTTGATACCATAATCAATTTTGCACCTAGATGGTTTATAACACACCTTGATTAATGTTTTTTTAATAGCTGGGTCTTTGAATTTATAGTTGAAGTTGCTAACAAAATGTATGATATAGTAGCGATAATATTTTAAAGGTTGATACCAAATTTATGTTAATTCATTCTTGATGTCTGCATGTTTATCTAATATTATACATATATCGATTCTACTATTAGTAACGTATATTGATTAGTACTTAAAAGTGCATTTTTATCATGGTTTTATATCATCATTTTACACTTGAAGTATCAATAACTCCTTAACTAAAACATGTTTTATAATACTATATCTAATAATATAAGATATCTTTAATTTGTGGTAAATGTTCATTTTAAATGCAGGCCTATCACATAAATCAAAGGATTGATTGATGACTTTAAGAACTTAAATTGCAAGGGCAAAAAGATGACCAAAATTAGAAAAGAGATGTCGGTGCAATCCAAACCGGAATACTGTTCGGTAATTAGGTCATATCTGGAGCTATAGATCTCAGATTTAGGTCTACTTTATATGGATGAAAAGGTAAGACATAGGCCTACAACTTTCATATGGAGCTCAAGATCTAAAAAGGCCATTTTCAAGTCCAAATTGTAGTAACAACAAAGAAGTCTGAATCTGTCCTCCAACCCAAGCACTGTTCATTATTTTGGCTATATCTGGAGTTCTAGAAGTCCAAATGAGCTAAACTTTTTACACAAGAAATATGAGACAATTGCCTACAACTTTCATGTTTTCAAGTGGCTCTAATTTTGATGTTATCAATGATGTTTTGGGCAGACAAGAGAAGATAAAGATTGTCACCAAGTCAAGAGTTGACCACCCACTCATCAATTAGTCATCAAATCAATAGTTCCCAATTTTGGCCTATAAAAGGAGGCATTTGCCATGCATTTAGGCATCTTGGTTTCTAGATCAAGATCGTGCTCTTGCTTTCTCTCTTTGTATTTTTTGTAATGTTTATGCTTTGCTTTCATTAATATCAAGTTTATGCCTTTCATTTCCTTTCCTTTACTTAGTTAACTCTTATCTTATTTATGTTCTTATTTTGTTTATTTATTTTTCTTTCTTTCATTATGTCTAGCTAAGTTTATTATGTCAAGGTGAAAAGGTTACACTAATGGTGTAATAATAAGTATAATGTAAACTTAATATGAACTTTAATGTTTGATACTAATATGTTTTGTATTTGTTATCTTGTTCACTCTTTAATACTTTGCTTGTTAAATGACTAATCTTGATTTATGTTGTATAACACTTGGTACAACAAATGCTTGGCACTTTCATCATATTGTATGGTATAACCGACACCTGAGTTATGAAAGGAACTTGATTTGTTGTTAACATAAGTTATAATCATGAATGCTTGACGAGATTTACAAGTATTAGCATTAATTGAATAAGATGACTAATGTAATCATGTTAACAATCTATAATCTGATTGGAACCTCCTTTGTGTGTGGTTTCCTATTGAACAATAAGAGTTTATACTATACTTGTTTGACATACCATTAGTGGAACCTCTAACCTTGACATTTGTTATTATCATTATTTAATCGTTACATTAATATTCATTCTCAAAGTTCTCATCTTCTTCTTCTTCTTCTCCTTCATTTTCTTAGTTATTATTATTATTATTATTATTATTATTATTGTTATTGTTATTGTTATTATTATTGTTATTATTATTGTTGTTGTATTATTTTTATTTATAATTTGTACAATTAACCTCCCTGTGATTCGACCCCGGTCTTGCCGGGTTATTTATTACTTCAACACTCCTACACTTGAGAGAAGATATCAATCTTTTGGTCGTGTCATATATTTATAAACAAAGCAAAAATCATCTTTAATTGTCATTATTTTTTATATCTAATTGTCATTATTTTCTTCATCAGCAATTGCAAAGGTTAATGAGAATATCCCATTTTTCATATAAAAAGAAATTGCAATTAATAACTTTACATCATATTACCCATACAAATGTGTCATATCAATATTGATGGTTGGTCTACAATACTTGAAACCTTCAATATAAGGTCCAAATAACTAAAAAACTCTCTAAAAAATCATTGTAATATCATCAAGATGTTTTTATGAGTCTAATTAACAACTGTTTCAGGATTTGATTTCTTTATTGCCAATAACAACCTAGACAATTTCTCGAAAGACTTTTCATATGAACCAAAAAAATGCTTAATCGCTTTCTATTTTGCAACCTATGCTTTGTCATATGATATTTTGTAATGCAATTTTATTTTATCTTATATAATTGAAACCATAAGTAAAAGATTATTCATTACAAGAGTTGATATAATAATAATAATAAATTTTGGATTAAATTGATGGTGATCTTCTTGGATAAAGGTTAAAACACATGTGTATGATCCTTTCAACTTTGTTCTCTCAAATGAATATATTATAAATATGTTATTAGATATTCTATAAAAAATGAAAATTAGATTCTAGTCAATTTAGCATAATTTTAACTAAATTACATTAACTCAACCTTAATTAACAAAATTCATAGAAAATTCAATTAAATTCCCAAAAGTTAAAGTTAAAGCAAACAATATTGTACACGATGTAAATCATTTATTAATAATAAATATCCTAATGGCATACAAAAATATACTTAAATAAAGACTCTTGTAACTGGAGTCGATTGATAAAGCATTTATCTTCTTATAAGCAAATTAAATATTACAAAAAAAAAAAAACTAAAAGAGCTTAGTCATGTACTGTAGATTATAAGTGTTTTAACTATGGATTGGAGCAGTATTTATTGAGGATGAATTAGTTGATTCTTGTGATAAGTTATGAGTGGTTTGCTTTTTGTTATTTTTATAGCGTGTATGGCTTGTTGTGAGCTGCTGAGTTGTTTGTTGTCAATGGGTGTTTGATGGTCTATCATTCTCCTGATTTGTTTAATATAGAAGGGCTAGTAGTTACATATAGACTTTAACTGTGATGTATCTGATTATGTGGTTGTTATTGGGAGAGTGTTAGTCTGGTACAGTTGGATGAGATTTTGGTTGATTTTGCATGGGATGATAATGGTTTCTTTACTGTTTCTCTTTGTTCTAGGTAAGTATAAGTATTATATCACTACACTAGGTTGGTATAAGTATTCTATGACTGTGTTGGATTGTTTATTTTAATTTTTTTTTTTTGGAGTTTGTTGGATTCAAGAGACTGCAGAAAAATTTTGCATCTGAGATTGATTGGAGCAATCATGCCTCTTTGTTTTTTAACACGTTAATCTTAAACATGTTAGGTTGTTAAACCCAAATAACATGGGTCTGACATGTTTGATAGATTCAACCAACATGAATTTGACAAGTTTGTCAGACCCAATAAACTTAGGTCCACACTTATGAGTCTTGAATCTGGTAAGCATGTCAAATCTACATCAAACCCAAAAAAATTAGGTATGCATCCATAGGTCTTGGATTTGGCAAGCTTGTCAGATCTAAGGCTCCTGGATGTAGAGCTAATTTTTTCAGGTGTCTTGGGTCTGGCAAGCTTGCCATGCCAATCAAAGTAAGCCTGCCAATCTTGTCAAACCTAAATTTGACATGTTTTTAAGCTTAAGTAAACGTGAATTAGACATAAGTGTCAGACCCATATAAACTTTGGTTAGACATGTTTAATATTATTGTTATTATTATTATTAATAAATGTTTTAAAAATATCATTACTATAAAAAATTATAAATTTAATTTGAAGGGTGAAATTAAAAATTATTACTATTACTATTATTGTTGTTGTTATTATTATTTTCATTAATGCTAATATTGTTAATATAATTATTAATAAATTAAAAAAATATTATTACTATTGAAAAAAATAGTAATAAAGTCTGGTAACCACGCTAGATTTAATGACATCTAGGTCTGACATGGTTATGAAACCTAAGACGTTTGAACTTAGTGGACTACCATGTCCAAATTAATGTGAGTTTAACATATTTACTAAACCCAAGCTAACATGAGTCAGGCATATTTGTTACACCCAAGTGTCTGGTTTACTAAGTCTGCAAGCATCTAGCTTGATTATTTTTTTTTAATTTTTTTTAAATAATGCATTATTTGTATATATTTTTTCAAATAAATTTTTAATTTATATTTTAATTAGATATTTTTAATTTTTAAATGATATTGAATGTATTTAGTTTTAAAGAGATAGTCATCATTCATTTATAGTTTTTTCTTAATTTTATATAGATTAATTTTTTAAAATATTATTTTTTTATAAGATTTTTAAAAAGTACAGCCTTCAATAAATTTTTTATGTTATGTGAAACTATATATTGTTTTTTATATACTTATTATTCAATAAATTTTATATGAGTCTACGTGATTAAATCCAAATCATTAAGGTATAATGTGGTGTTTGCAAATCTAATTTACAACTACCATTACTGTAACAATTTTTATTATTTATGAATCGATCCGCGGTAATGCGCGGCCATTTATCTCATTACATAACGAAAGCAAAACATTCTCCGTTAATTTCATCAAGGAAGAAGGCAGTGAGAAGGGCACGATTGATAAACGAAGGGGTCGATTAGTAAACAAAAAAGTTTCGTGAAGAAATTACTGGACAAAGTGGGGAGAAAAATGAAAATGAAATCTTGAAATGAAGACATTGACTGGCAACTCATTTATCAACAGGACAATACAGAAGCTAAGAAGAAGAAACTCTCGATTTCTCCAAAAAAAAAAACATGGCACACTCTGTAGTCTCTGGTTCTATTACCACTACTTCCCCATGGGCATTGGTAAGAACTTTTGCTCTCAATTGCTACTTCTTTTTCTTTCAACTCCAATTGATTGTTTTGTCTGGAATATTGAATGGAAACATCCGTATTCTGTAGAAATCGCAGAAGTTAAGAAGAGAAACCCAGTTACCCTCATGGCTGAATCGAAGCACCATCAGCAAACATAATAAGCAAGTTCTTAATGTTACTAGGGTGGTTAAAGCTTCTTGTCTATTCAACCCCAGCAATGAACCCATCCTCAAAGATGCTTTCAAGGTACCTTGCTCCTTTTGTAGTTTTTTTTTTTTTATGGGATTTATATCTTGAGGTCTGCTTGAAGGGTTCTTGAATTTGGTCCCATCAGCAAATCCTTGAATCTTGAAAATGTTTAATAAATTTCTGACATCTTGCGCTGAAGATGTTGAAGAAGCAATTAATCTTTTTGTTAAATAAAAATTAGAAGAAAAGGAGCCTACTTTTTGTCAGCAGATACGTTTTCTTTGGAGTAGTGAATGCCCAGTAAGACATTTAGAATCCATTCATTGGTTTTAGAGTGTGATAATAGATAAGTAGGCACACAAAGGAGATAACAGTTTGATATATGCTTCAGATCGTACGAGATGGGGTTATTGATGATCAGCCTGTAGTGCATCCCCCAATTGGTTGGAAATCCTGAATGACTTCTTTGATTTGTTGTATACGTAATTATGGAAATGGAAACTAGGAGATAACAGTTTGATATATGCTTCAGATCGTACGAGACGGGGTTATTGATGATCAGCCTGTAGTGCATCCCCCGATTGGTTGGAAATCCTGAATGACTTCTTTGATTTGTTGTATACGTAATTATGTAAATGGAAACTAGTTACAAGCTTGACTCCAGGACATGATCAAGCTTTTGCAGATTTTAATCATATCGGTGTTGGTCATTGGGAGGGGAATAACCAGGCCACTTTAGAATGAGTACTAATATATGCCTGTTTTCAGCAACATTTTAAATTCCTTCATGTATTTAGTAAGCATGCTTCTCCTGAAGCTTGATAACAAAGAGCACCTCTAGTTGCTGAATGTTGCAATAGAGTGTACGGGCATCTTCTACAGTAGAGCATATACATTGCACATTTTTGTACAATTAATTACTTGAAAAGCATGGTCGACTAAGTCTGATATCATTGTGACACTCTCTTGGCACTTCCTTTGATGCAGTCCATAAGATATGAGGTTTAAGGAACAAAAAATAAATATCCTTGCTGGTTTTGAGCAGAATAATAGCAGAAGAAGATATATAGTAGAACAAAACAAAGTCTTTTTTTTTTTTTTTCTCTTCCCTCCAAGTTTAATTTTCTTAAGGTTCTTCTCCTCTTTTTACTCGACCAAACCTAAACCTTGACAAGCTTACTATAGCCTAACACTTGTTCGCCTTTGATTGAGGCTATTGAAGTGCTGTAGAACACTTGACCAGGATTTGATATGCTACATTGATCCATGGAGATTGGTTTGACAATTTTTGGGGGGAATAAGTGGGAGTGATTCTGTAGGAGATGAAGGATCCACCCACAGGATCAAGTTGGATTTTTATGACATAACTTTCTTAGCTAATTGTTTCCCACCCCTTCAGCAATTACAGTCCTTTTCTGTGGATCTTCGAGTTTCCTGTGGTTTTTTTTTACTTGTATATGTTCCTTAGAGCCCCAGGGATTGTTTTAACCTGTATTTGTATTCAGTTGTTTAAATCATGTGAAATGGAGACCTGTCAATTCATTTTCTTTGCCTACTGTTTAGGAGGATTGAAGGATTAATGCATGGTCTGTTTGCCATGGTGATATTAGTTCTTTGTCAAAAGCAAATCTACTTGAATCATCTCCTTGAGCAGTGAATGTATGATGTGTTTCAGAAACCTACATTCTACTTGATGTGGATTTGTCTTCGGTTATTTTACACTTCGTTTTTATTTTTGCTATTGTATACGGAACCTGATAAAAAGGTATTACTACTTTAATGTTATTGCTTCCTTTACAGGAACCAGTTGCATTCATGGGTGGGATGTTTGCGGGGCTCTTAAGGCTTGATTTAAACGAAGATCCACTCAAGGAATGGGTCACAAGGACTGTAGAAGCTTCTGGTATTACTGAAGAAGATATTGAAGCTGAAGGTTCGCAACCAGAGGAAGGAGTGCCGCTAGAGATAGAAATTGAATGAACTCATAGTTATCTTTGTAAATGATACAAGGGTGTCGCATATAATTGACCAACATTGAAAGACACTTGATCAAAAGAGCATATGGTTCTTTGACCTTAGGTCCTGAAGGTACATTGACCAGTACGAATATAAATCGTATGCCATATTTTAAATTCAAGTGCCAGGATTCCGTGCATGATCAAAACAAGCTTCAATTTTCATACTTGATTTGAACATGGTGTGCTTAATTTGTCATTTGAACATGGTGTGCTTAATTTATGACAAGAAAAGAAACGGTCACCGGTGGTTCTGTAGCATTTCAACATTACTAATTTCTGTATCCCATGGGTAGCAGTGACTTCAGGTATTATTGGCTTATAAAATTATGGCAACTCAATTGCATAGTATTAGTATAACAATCCCTAATTGAATTTATCTTGGGATTTTTAAGTTTCAATTTTCGGTACTAAACAACAGACTTGAGTTGGGGATCATTCGAGGGAACCATTAGACATCCAAAAATTGGTTAATGTACATTAAATTTGGTATATGTCCATTGATGAATCTAATAAGGAAAAACGAACACAATCATGCTGAAAAATGACAGCTAAAAGATGGAGGTGGTCGGTTTCTGGGAGTGAATGAATTGTGACTAGGAAGCAAGAGGTCAGAAATCTGGAACTTTTTTAAGTATTTCTATCATCATCTTAAGATGAACATGAAGTGAATCTTCATTCATATTCGATATTTGTTATCTCATGGTTTCTGTTCGTAAGATTATCACACAAAATAAATGATAACATATTGGTACATGTGACAACTAGTTTAGTTGATAAGTTTCTGGGAGTAAATAGAACTTCTAAGAGACTAGGCATTGGGCCTTTCACGCGAGAGTGTGCTAGCTCTGTTTCAATAGTACTGGAAAAGCACATCAACACAAAATCCTCTTTGACTGCAAAATCTTTTGCTGCTATCTGTTTCTACAGTTCATCTAGAGTAAATTTAAGTTGCTTATGAATATGAATACTGAGTTGCAAATTGCGATCATTTTGCAGTTGATTTTGGTTTCTTTGCTAGCAACATGTCGTAAGGATTCTCTTTCTGGACTTCATTATGTATTAATTGAGGAATAGAAAACATTTTAGTAAACTTCTCCAGCATTCTTTTCTAGAATTGTCAAATCTTGCACTTGGATTAGTTGATAGTTGCAGTACACTGCTCATGCTCCTCAATTTCTTCCTATTTATTGGCAAATCTTCTAAGATATTGGAAAATCATGATTGAGTGGTTCTTGAAAATTCAGCATTTTAACTTCATTTATGTGCTCTGCTCTATAGTGAAGGTGCTGCGGTATATTTGTTGGACACATTAATGCAACTCTGTGGATCCCATACAACAATATTCTTGGCTGGAGATTTTCGGAAGGGTGAGAGAATCAGTCTCCTGATGAGGACCAAGGTAGGCTGCTAAAAAATGCATACAATACAGCTAGGAGGTTGTGGAATAAGCAAGGAAACAGCAGCAAAGTCACGGCAGAAATTCCGGCAGCAAGGTTGGTGGAAGAAGTTCTTACGGGAGGAGGATTTTCAGCAGCAGTAAGTCGGCAACCAGAGGCAGATTCGTAGCAGCAAGTGGAGAGGGAGAAAGAGGAAGTATCCTAAAAGAAAAAGGAAAAGGAAAATCTAGAATTAAGAGGACTTGTATGCGGCAGAGACAGCCTTGAAGGCAGCAACTCTACCCGGGCATAACTTAGTTTCTGACTTGAGTTCTGAGTGCTGATTTATTACAACTATCTTAGATTAGGTTAGGATAATGCTTATTAGTTATTGTTCAGAAACTAGAATTCTTGTTAAGCTCCGAAAGGCTATAAATAGTCAAGATGTATTGAAGTTTCAACAAGCAATAGCAATAAGAAAAATATCAAATAGCTTCATAAACTTTTCAGAACCCATCTTTCTCTTGAGTTTTCATTATCTCCCCTGCGCATGCGTGCTTGCACACGCAGCCACATGCCAGCGAAGAAGGAACACATCTGCTTTTAACTTGAAAGAAATTTAGATATGTATAGTTTGCAAAGGAAAATGCTTGATGGCTCCTTTGGCTTTGGCCTTTATGATTTTTTGAATTTTCAATATTGTTGGAAAAAATTGTGGTTTGGAACGTATTGATTAGGGTATCACGGGCTAGCTTTCATTTTTCATTCTAATTAAGGAATTAATTATTTTCTTTAACCAAGTCTTATATAGGCAATCCATGTTAGAACTAGTATATTAATTCCCAAGAAATTTTTAGTTTTATTTTGAATAAAAATGATTATATCATATGGAAATAAGCAGCAAAAGTCATTTTTGGAGTCCATCATAGAATGGTTTTTGGTTGGAGCTTAAATCATTCACAATTTCTCCTGGATGGGCACGCAGCTAGCTAGCTAGCTTCTGGTGTGCTTATGCATGGATGTGCTGATCTTGATATCTTGTAGAGCAGCATCATCAGCAGCAGCTTCAGTACTCAATGGGGTGCTTGCCGCAGCTAAAAAGTTGTACTTCAGGAAACAAAAAATGGAGGTTGTAAACTTTCGATCAATGTTGTTTTGGATAGCATAATCGCTCCATTAACAAGGTCACCACATTATCGTACGCAGAATTAACCAGAATAATTCTTCATAAAACCAACAAAGATTGGTTGTAGTAATCTTGAAAAACTAAATCCACCGTCATTTATAAAATGTGTCAAGTAATAACTCAAGCTTAGAACAATGGACTTTTTCAAGAAACTAATAAAGCTCTGCAGGACCAATCAACATATTCTATGACCATTCTGTCAATTTTTTTAAAATTATTATGACAGGTAATTTTTGAATTTTTTTGCATATATATGTATGTATATATATATATATATATGTATGTATGTATGTATGTATTCACCAGCTACCGAACTTGAAAAAAGAGTCCCCACTTCCCTGTACCTACCGACCTACCTACCCATCTTTGTTTCCTGCCATTTACTAAACAGAGAGAAACGCAAACTCTCATTGACTCTACCATCTCGTTTGCGAAACCTTCAAGATTCTCTTCTCTGCCACCATATCCCTTTGAAAAAGCAATCAAAATGTCATCTTCGATCAAGCAACCCAATGCCATCACTTGCAAAGGTAACTTTCTTGTTTTGTTTTTCTGACATGATGATGATGATGATTTGTTTATCTAAGTTTATAAAATTGCATTGTTGTTTGTTTAATGATTTTGATAAAAAGCTGCGGTGGCATGGGGAGCTGGGGAGGCAATGGTGATGCAGGAAGTGGAAGTGAGTCCTCCACACCCTCAAGAGATCAGAATCAAAGTGGTCACTACCTCTCTCTGCCGCAGTGACCTCTCTGCTCTGGATTCTCATGTAATTTAACCCTACTTTCTACCTATTTTTACTTACTGTTTCATAATTTTTAGTCAACCCAAGCCAACCAATTCCAGTCTACTTTCTTATTGAACGGAGCTTAAACATTAAATAATGGCAACTTCTCAAACTCAATTGCTATATATATTGAACTGGATTCTAAGCTAATGCAATTGAAATTGGTGTATCTTGAAATTATTCTGGAAGAAAATGTTTTCATTCAAGTTTTTGGGAGGTGGGTTATCTTAAAATTAGTATGTCAGTCCACCCATCCTCGTCAATTGAAACAAAGAAATACATGCTCATGTTTATGTTATAGTTAGAATTTTTTGTTTTAGTTGGGAGTTGTAAATCAATCAAGTCAACAGGCTGAATATCTAATAGAACATGCTTGTTTGTTGCAGGCTATATTTCCTCGGATATTTGGCCACGAAGCATCAGGGTCTTTTCTGCACCTTTTACTTGTAATCTAATTGTATAATGCTCTGCATGCCTGTGCATAATTATAAAATGATTTATTCAAAATTGAGGTTCCTATGATTACTGGATTTGTTTAATTGTTCTAGATCAAAGTTCAAACAAATGTGTATGTGCATCTGTTGGTCAGTTTAATATGAGAATCTAGACCATTAGTTGGTAGCTAAAATTTGTCTTAGATTTCGTACAAAAATGTTCTGTGATAGAGAATTTGCAAGATAATAGCATTTTATATCACTATGTTTTGCATGAGAAGCACTAATGCAAATTGTACATCTTACTACTACCGAATTGTAGTTGAGATTTAAAGAATAAAGATTGTCTACTGTGCAGCGAGGTTGGCAATTTATGTTAAATTTCTAACAATAAATCTGCAGGATTGTTGAGAGTATTGGGAAGGGAGTGACTGAATTTCAAGAGGGCGACCATGTGCTCACAGTGTTCACTGGAGAATGCAAGACATGTAGACAGTGTATGTCTGGAAAAAGCAACATGTGCCAAGTATTGGGGTTGGAAAGGCGAGGTGTAATGCATAGTGACCAAGGAACACGCTTCTCGATAAATGGGAAACCAGTTTATCATTATTGTGCAGTTTCAAGTTTCAGTGAATATACAGTGGTGCACACTGGATGTGCTGTTAAAGTTAGCTCCGCTGCACCTCTGGAGAAAATATGCCTTCTTAGTTGTGGTCTGGCTGCCGGTATGGTATTTAGAGTCACGATATTATTATCAAGTTAATGTTAGGGTCTTCTGTCTATATCTTCTCATCACATTCAATCCCACAATCATCCCCAATTGTTTAGGTATACACCTGCAACCAACATGTAACAAGAAGAAACGGGGGTGTCTTTTAATTGAATAGGTGAGAGGTCCATGGAACATGGCTAAAAAACCAGGGATGGTCCCTCACCACAGGCTCCAGCCAATGGTGTTCAGGAATTTTTTGGTTGTCTGTGTTGTTTGAGAGGGAGGGCCAGAGGTGACAAATATAGATTCTCCATCCACCTTCCGGTATAAGATTGATAAGCAAGAAAGTAGATGATAACATGGCTATCACTCCAATAGCACGTGAGTGTCAATGTAATCATTGGTAGGATTGAGCATGATAACTATCGTTCAATTTCAGGTTTGGGAGCAGCATGGAATGTTGCTGATATATCTAAAGGATCAACTGTAGTGATTTTTGGTCTTGGGACTGTAGGCCTTTCTGTAAGTATGCTTGTTAGTAACATCTATAGCATCAATATTTTCCAAATACCAGTAGAATGTACTTTCATGAGCATGGTGTTGACAATTTTTTTTTTTTCATTTATGATTAGGTCGCACAAGGTGCTAGAATTAGAGGGGCATCTCAAATAATTGGTGTTGACACTAACCCTGAAAAATGTGACAAGGGTATGATTAAGCATTGCACTTTAAAATTCTTGGTTCTGTGTTTATAAGCAATCCAATATCTCTGGATCTTAATGGAGATTCTCTTACGGGGGTGCAGCTAAGGATTTTGGAATAACTGAGTTTATCAACCCAAATGACTGCAACGAACCTATTCAACAGGTATCATTCACCTAAACTGCAGGAATGAGGAATTTCTTTAATCTTTAACATAAAAAATGTATGTTAATTTTAAATTTTGATAAAAGGGACATTCACAAGGCAGATAGATGATTAGACAGGGATGGAAAAAGGAGAGTAAAGATTTACAGATAGAGGGTTGGCTGCTTATTGTACTTTTAAGAAATGGGAAAATGGATATACCAGAAGCCACCTTGATTTTGTATTAATTTTACCTTGTCTTTGTGATGTTTAATTTTTCAGGTTATCAAACGTATTACTGACGGAGGGGCAGATTACTCATTTGAATGCATCGGTGACACTGGAATGATTACAACTGCACTACAATCTTGCTGTGATGTACCTTTCTTTCCAATACTCCGTCTTCTTTATTTACTAGAATCTTTATTGATTTTTGAACTTTTTATTTCTTGTTGTGCACACCATAGGGATGGGGATTAACAGTTACTCTCGGTGTGCCAAAAGTTAAGCCTGAAGTAACTGCTCATTATGGCCTATTTCTTTCTGGAAGAACATTGAAGGGCTCTTTATTTGGAGGTTGGAAACCAAAATCAGATCTTCCTTCATTAGTTGACATGTATATGAATAAGGTAAGTAAAGCATCATAAATTCATAGCAGATCCTTCTTGATAATCACTAAAATAACTATCTGGAGTGCATTATATTAGCAACCGAAGGTTGTTTTGACGAAAATGTTAACCCATCCCCTTCAAGTTTGATCGAAACACCTGCCTCTTTGTACCTGGTCCACTAACTTGACAATTCTTACATGTCGTGATATGCCATTATCGAGTTTATACAAGAGCACATCCTGTGTTGTGAAATAACTGGCCAGTTTACTGGTTGGTTGATCTAGTCTGTGTCCATTCCTGTCACCAAACGAGCCCTCGATGTCAAATTCTGCAGTCACCGGGATCGATTGTCTCCAAGTCCATCAACACTCGGTCATCTATAAACAAAAGTATCTTTCAAATATAATCTGCCAGATGTTTGTACTAACTTCACAGTTTTAATACAGGAAATCCAGATAGATGAGTTCATTACACATAATCTGCCATTTGAGGAAATCAACAAAGCTTTCGAACTCATGAGAGAAGGAAAGTGTCTACGCTGTGTCATCCACATGCCAAAATAACTAGGCTTCTGGCTGAAGAAGTTTGTTAGAGAGGGTAAGTGGAGCAAAGATGAGTGTTTATCCAAGGTTATGCCTAATTGCTGGTCAATGTGATCGTATACATTGGGATGATTGTACCTGTGAAGATTTGTTTGAACTTGATGAAATGGTTCATGCGTTACAGAACGAGGCTGTGTTATCAGTGTACTTCTCACCTCCTTTCTTGTTCTTTGTTTCTGTTAGTTTTTGTGTAAGCTCACACAATTTCTCATTAATCCTTCGAGTAATTATTGTTCTGAAAACAAAGGTTACGGGAAAGTGGATGATGAGAAATCACACTATTTGGTTAGCATCACATTTCCCGCAAACAAGCTTCCGAATCAATTTTGCCCCAAAACAATTTTTATTTTTCAATTGAGGCCTTAAATTAGGATTTCTCGAAAAAAAAAAAAAAAAAAAACCCCCTTACTTTACG
>NW_011499904.1:549229-559894 GCF_000495115.2 Populus euphratica | reverse complement strand
GAGGCCTTAAATTGGGTTTTCTCAAAAAAAAAAAAAAAAAAGCTCCTTACATTACGACGTTGTTTTTCTTTTCTTCTAGATGAATCTACTTGCAGCACATTTTAATAGTTAGGTCCGAGAGGAGGTACCTTGCCCTTTTTTTTAATTAATTTCTAGGGAGACATGCTGCATATAAAGATTCCTGGAATGTTGAAATTCCAATAAATGCATTTTACTTGGCTGAACTACCTTGTATCAAGAGTCCCATGTGCTATTATTAGGTGCGGAAGGTAAGACCTTCCCTGTCAAAAAGTGCCTTGTTTCAAGCACAAAATCAGAGGTCATACATTACAAGGAACCTCCTCTAGTCAGCTAGCTCCCTCTGCTTGATATAATTATGAAAGGGTTTTATATATTTTCAATGCTTTTGAGGTACAACTACTGGTTTAAGTAAAGAAGAGAGCAACGATGAAAACAAACTCCCAAATCTGCACATAAGTTTTGATATAGAAGGGGAAAAAAGGAGGAGATGAAGAAAGAATTCAGGTGATGGGAGATAACCAGAGAATTCATCCAGCAGTAGATGTGGAAGCGCCACCACTAACAGCACCATTGATGTTGTGAGGTTTGGTAGCATCTGGAAAGGGCAGTTCGAGTCTGAGTCAGCAGTAACCTCCACCGTCATTACGTACCATTCCAGCAGTTATGCAGGCAAGTAAGTTATCACAAACCTCAAGCTGTTGCTGTTGCAAGTGCATATGTTGGACAGTAGGTCTCCTTGTCCTTCTACTAGGGATTGTCGGAGCCACCGCGGGCATTCTTTACCTTGTCTTCAAACCAAAAATCCCCAACTACTCCGTAGATAGCTTGAGAATAAGTGACCTGAGGCTCAACTTTGATATGACCTTATATGCTAAGTTCGATATGAAGATCACAGCAAATAACCCCAACAAGAAGATTGTAATTTACTACGAGAAAGGTGGGCTGCTGAGTGTATGGTACACAAACACTAAGCTTTGTCAAGGTTCAATACCAAAATTCTACCAAGGTCACCAGAACATGACAAAATTGGATGTGAGCTTAACAGGGAAAACACAGTATGGAAGCACTTTAATGAGGACATTGCAAGAGCAACAACAAACAGGACGTATTCCATTGGATCTTAAGATTGATGCACCTGTTTCTATCAAACTTGGGAGGTTGAAGCTGAGGAAGATGAGGATCTTAGGGGATTGCTTGCTGATGGTGAATAGCTTATCTACCAACAATCTGATTAGCATCAAGGCTAGTAATTGCAAGTTTAGATTAAAGCTTTGAATTTCAATGCATGTATTGCATTAGAATTTCTTTTTTCTTTCTATTTTTTTCCCATTTCCCCCCGCTTTCGGCACGCATTTCTCAGTTGTGATGATGATTTTTTCTATATTTACTTTTTTTTGTTTGTAATATCAGTGACTAAGGATATAATTATTTTAGGAAAGTAGAAAATTGTTAAATGGAATGCATGCCGCCTGCATGCTTGCTGGCTGACATCAAACCACCATGCCAAAAACAACTTTTCTGGCTAAGAAAGTGAGCAAAAACCTTACTTCTTACAGTGGTAAGCAGCGTGTTCTTGGAGGACCAGGCACGGAACAACCATGACTAGGTCACAAAATCCAGGCAGTCTAAGCAAAAACCATGACCAGGATCCCACCCATTCTTAAAAAATGACACGCTCTAAACGATAAGACTTGTTCAGAAGAGCACATTCCGGAGGCGACTAGACACAGAGAATTACCATATTAGTGAAAGAATCATGATTCGGTCACAAAAATCCAGCAAGTCTTGAGAAAAGACCCCAATCGAAACCCTACTGTTCTTCAGAATGTCACATTTCAAACTATAAGATATGTTGAGAATGGCGGTGGAGAGAAAAAAATCAGCTGTAATTAACCATATCAACAAATTTGGAACTTCCCAGAAGATGGTCGATATTATTTTCTTGTTTGCACTGGCTAAGACAGCGTTTAATTAAAATTATATACTAAAATTTTTCCCGTTAAATTCTTTCTCCAAACGGGCATAGAGGTTTTCTAAGAATGTTATTGGAGAGATTACAAATTATGGGAGAGATTTCCACATCTAGGCAGTGAGATCCTGCTTATTCTGATGTAATCTTAACAGTGTTGAAATTAATGAACATTACAGTTCTTTAATCACAGACTTCTTATTGTTGTTAGTTGCAATCAATTCCTATTTTTCCTTCAGCATCAATTTCATAGTAAGCCAATTTTTTTATTCTTATGTACTACAGATGTAAAGCTAGTAACTAATGAATAGCTAAACAAAGTTTTGATGCCTGTGATTGCTAACCACAAATATTTTAATTGCTAATCAGTCACACATTTGCATACAGCTAATCACCAGTTAAGGCCCTTGGTCTATGCTCGATGGTGAACAGAGGCATCCCAGTCTGTGAAACTGCCCGCACAAATGCCATATTTGCTGTTAAAGTCGGAGCACGCCAATGGTCACCAGTCCCAAAAACGACCTTGTTCTTCAATGCCAATTTTCTTGTTGTTGGGACGCCCATCATGCGTTCTGAAGGACTATCCAGCACAACCCTATTCCAATTTCTTAGCATCAGTACAGCAAATCACACATGATATCCATATTCCATACATCGAAAAAGAAAAAAGAAAACAACAAAAAAATAAGGAAAGAAAGAAATGAAATCCGGAATTGAGCAAAATATTTGTGGAAATGTGATTCAGTTGGTTTCATGGGATTTATCCTAGGCCCAGAACTACACCAACAGAGTTTACTCACATTCTGTTTTAGGGAGGGGAAAAAGGGCGCGCATTTAGCATTGGAATCCTGGAAACAAATCAGGACACTCTCAACTAAGTTGCGGGATGAGAATCATTTATTATTTATAGTTGATTAAAACGGCTTTAGGAAAACAGAGTTTCATGGATAAATATGTATGATTGGTTGCTATAAGGTTAAAATTGAAGCACAAAAATAGAGTTCAATGGCTGGTTTCAGATCTTGTTCATATTAAAGACTACATATTATATGTACAGCTAAGAAAGAAAGAAGAAGCACGATAAGAAGAGGAATTAATAAGATGGAGGATAGACTGATTAGAAGAAGAAAACCTGAGAGAGAAAAAAAAAAAACTGATTAGAAGAAGAAAACCTGAGAGAGAAAAAAAAATAAAGAAGCTCCAACAACACTAACAGTTGCATGATTATCAAAATCAATTCTCTTGAACCGTTTTAAACTAGATTTGATGGCTTAAGAAAAGAACAATCTGCCAAATAACTTACATAAGGCATTTCAGTATTTTATCCGCTCTAAGCTTCTCATTAGGCCCTCCACACATTGATACCAACTGTTTAAACTCTGAACGAACACTTTCACATATTATGCCTCTCTTTCCTTGTATAACACCAGCCATCTCTGCAAGTATTGGATTCTGAATTTCAGATTTGACCTGGCAAGAGGTTGAGAAAGATTTAGACATTGAAATTGGAGGAAAAAATGTACTACAGTCCATAATGGTCAAAGGAGAAAATTTATAAATTAAAATAGCAACACTCTTAAAGAAATTAATAATGTATCGAACCATTTTAGCACACATCTTACTGCATGCCACTCAATACAACGACATCTGAACAGCTATGATGTCTGCTAACTTAACCGTCCATTTTCAGCTTTGCAATCCGTGCAATATATAACAACTGCTATTTGAACTTCCAGTTGAAATAAAAGCACAAAGATTACACCCTATGTGATATAGATGCTTAAGATTGTACGGCAATAAAGCAGCCAAAAACAAAAAATCAAATCAAATCTTACCTGTACAATCACAAACTCATAATTTCCTTTAAATCGCTTCCTTAATTCATCCTCTGGTGTAGCCAAAAGTTTCTCAGTACAACCATTGCTAATTCCTGATACAATTGCAATTAAGGCTGTTGTATCAAGATTTATAAAATCATCACCATCATCATCTCCAATGAAATCCCCTGGCCCAGCAACATCCACACTTTTAACTTTCATCAATGACAACTTCATCTCCGAAATAAGAGAATCAAAACCATCATCCAAGTTTTCTTTTGTGACCTCTTCCATCATCTCCAGCCCAGTAGGATTAAGACTCAATGACCTCTCAACCCCATATTTTGAACCCAAAACTGTATTTTCCTTTGTACCACCAACCTTGATTTCAAAAACGCATGCCTCTTGAAATGACCTTGCATTTGCAACCACATTAATCCATTCACCACCTTCTAATTCCTCACATAAATCAAAATCAAACAAAGCAAACTCCAATCCAAGCTGACATGCCCCAAATTCTTCTCTAAGCTTCTCGTTAACTAAATCACTAATCCCGTGTGAGAAAAACAAAACAATAGAGCAAGGTTTCATTATCTGAGTAGATTGAGCAGCACCCAAAACTTGTTCAAGTCTAAATTTTAAGCCTTTACTACTTTTACCCTCTCTAAACCAAGAAACATATATTGGGTTCCTATCAGAAACAATAATCCAAACTGGGTTTTTATTAAGAGTACAGACAATATCAACATGAACCGCATTCTTTGTAAGAGATTCAATCTTTTTCCTATTTGGAAGTGATGAAGGAATTGGCTTGCAAACCCGTGAAACTCCAGTTATACAGGGTTGTTGTAGAATGTGAATCACAGCCTCTAAGTGCCCGATATTAACACTGCAAAACAAAAACACGAAACTTTATAATAGATTGTAATATTGGATTTGTTTCAGTGATGAAAAAGTGATGTCTTTTTTGGTTGAAGAGAAAACCTGAGGGGCGTGTGGTGGGGGGTAGAAGTGGAGCGAGAGGAGAGGAAATGGAGCTCAGATTGGGCTAATTTGAGGAGAGTGCGTTTGCATGATTCAGTGATGTTGGTTTGAGAAGGTAATTTGTATATGGTTTCAATGATTCTTGAGCATCTCTTTCTTGCTGCTTCTACTTGCTCCATCATCAATCATCAAATACAGACAACAGCTAATCATCAATTATAAGTTAGCACTCTGAAATCAAACTGGTTTCTTTGAAGAAGGAAAAATGGGCTGGGAGTAGTGTTTTACCTTTGCAACATGGCAGTATTTAGTCTGTCTCTGTGTTGGAAAAGGCCCATTTACCATCACGAGCTTTAAAACCCATTTTTAGAATCATGTGGCCCAGTTAAAAGAAAAAGGGTCGGTTAGATTAGATCCATATATTTATTTTTCGAAGCATCCTTTTGGAGCTTAGAGAGGAGGCATAGGAGAGAAAGAAGAGGGAAAGACAGGGATTACATCACTGGCTCAAGGTTAATTTGAAGCATCAATCGTGGAAGGAAGACTGTAAGTAGTAATGGGTTTAGAGGAAGAAGAGTCAATTGAACAAGCAGCAGCAGCCCGTCGTGAGAGGCTTAAGGCTCTCAAAGCTGCTCAAGAATTGCTAAATACTCCTGATGCTGATTCTGCGAAGACCGCCGACGATGACGATGACGACGATGAAGCTGCCCAAGAATCGTGAGTATAGCTTAATATATCACCCTCTTCCCCTTTTTTAACTTTTCTCATTAACCTAACCCCACAAGTTAGGTAATATGTTTTTGTTTGCATAAATAAAGATTTAGAAACTCGTTTGCTTTTTGTGGTTATGTTAATGGTTACTGGTTGGCTAGTTACTTTGTTTATTGTTTATCACTGGATGGGTTGAATACAACTGCTTAGATTGAAGTTATTGTTTCTTTGTCTTAGCTATTGGGATACTTGAGGGGGGAAATTGTACATGTTAGGGAAAAAAGAACAGCTTGGATCTATAATGGTCATGTCTATCCCAATATGTAGCTATTTAGGGAAATACTCTGTTAATGCTTCCCAAAGATGAAATTATAGTCAGTCATCATCTAGGAATAGGATCCATCTAGTCCAGAAGATATTTGATTAGATATGTGTTTTTTTGTTTCCAAGGAACTTTCCAATGACTTGAAAAAACGAAGAAGCAAGTAATTGTAATGCCATGGAACTTATCTAATATAAAGGCAAAGGGTTTTTTGAATCAAAGATCGTCAAGGATAAATGTTTCATTGTGTGAATTAGTTTGTGGTTTGCTTCCCCCTGCCCCCTTTCGTTGTGCAAAGATACAATGAAGATTGTCAATGAGATCTTAGAGATTATGAGACTTTCTTCCTGGCACCACCTTGCTCAGAACAAAACAATGTTCAAATAGAAATCATTAGCATATAGTTAGCTGGTTTTGTGAAAATGTGCTACAAATTTGATATGTTTATGGGTGTTTATGTCCAGTGTGCGTGTGTTAATAATATCATAGAGTATGTTTTAACGTGCACAACTACCTTTTCTTCATTTCAGTAATCCCAGCATGAAGTTCCGAAATTATGTTCCTCAAGACAAGGAGCTTCAGGAGGGTAAGCTTGCTCCACCAGTACTACCAAAGTTTGAAGATCCTGTTGCTGCTGCACCTCCACCATCACAGAAGGAAGAGGTAATTGTTACTTCAAATATCAAGTTTCCTTAGTAGTGGTCTATGTCTTTGTTCTTTCTCTCTTTTTTCTGCTTATTTTTTTGTATTTTTAGGATCCGTTTCTCAACATTGCTCCAAAGAAGCCAAACTGGGACCTGCGAAGAGATGTGCAGAATAAGCTTGATAAGCTTGAAAGACGCACGCAAAAGGCAATATATAAACTAATGGGTAAGTGATTGTGCAGTTTGATTTTGCATGTGTGATGAAATGTCATGCGAAGATTTCAATTGTTCTCCTCCATGATTGCATTTGACCATTTTAAATTATCAAAGAAATTGTCATTTTATTTGCCATTTGCGGTGATGTAACATCCATAACATTTGTCTAATCACTGTCATTTTTGCAGAGGAACAGGAAAAAGAAAAGCAATTGTCTGAGAATGGTGGCAATGGTGTTGTCGAAGATTAGCGGGGGAGTTTTACCAAGAACAGAGTTGTAGTTCATTTGGCCAGCCAAAGCTGCAGCTTCATGAGAGAACTTTTTTACTTTTTCAGTAACGAATCAAACATTACAAAATTGGGAATGTTAGTAACACAGGAACCGATATCCTTCATGTAATGTGCAGTATGGCAACCTAGTTGTATGTTTCTAATGTCCGAGTAAACTTCCCATGCCACAGGCTTTCTGTGGATTAGTTTCTGCTAATTTTAGATTTTTCTACTGTCATTCTCTATATGTTTTTATTAAGTGAAGTGATGATCTTTTTAGGATGAACTTGACAAACGCCACTCAACTATAATGTTATTACCAAACAATTTTTTATATGATTTTTACCATCACTTTCAGACTTTTCTCCATTCAAATTGTATTGTTTTCCTTCTGAAGAGCATTGTCGTTTTGCAGCAAATATTTTTTTAAAGCGATTTTTTTAAAAAAAGTTATTAATTGAGATATTAAAATAGTTTAGTAGCGAAATTATAATTGTAATAATTTTGGTACAAAGTTGGTACTACTGGTATATTTTTATTGTTTGATGTCAATTTATAAGAACTAAAGCCTCGGTTCAATATGCTTTTAATTTTTTTTACTTTTAAATTATTAATTTTTCGTATTTATACATTACTATTTTCAAGAAAAAAAACATTTTACTTCTACTTAGACCCTAAATGTCCAAACACACCCGAAGGTTCAATTATTATTATTGCTGGTACTTCACGGCCGTTCAGATGCCAAAAGAACAATCAGCATTGCGTGTAGGCTACAGGAGCTTGGATTGGAATATTTTTTGCAAGATGGCAATTTTATGGGGCACCTGAAGCTGCTCTTTTGCTGTCAATCATTCATTTAATCTTAACGATGCCATTCTACTGCTGAGATTTGAGAACTTGAAGAAAGCAACATCAATGCTAGTGTTGCTGGAAGAAGTAAAAGCAACGAGGCTACCAAAAGAAAGTAGCAGAAAAATGCTTGCGAAAAAATGATTGTCCTTATTTCTTTCCCACGCCATTCATTCTGTGCACACAGATACACCAGCTGCAATCAAATTTACACGCCGGCTTTCTATCAAACTAGACAAATTTTGCTAGCTTCAAGTTCAATGAGATGAACGGCATACGGTTATTCTGGTGTTGGAAAAGAAAATCAACCCTTTTCAGGCAATATCCAATTTTCGCACAACAGGAACTTGTACAGAGCTCTACTGCATGATAACTCACAGATCTTTGACAATGAGAGAAGATAAAAGGGTGGGGGGTAAAGAAGGCGGGAAGCAGGGTGTGCTGAAAGTAGATTTGGCACCCAATGGAAGAATGGTTCACTTGTTGACTCGCCCTTGTCTCTAACAATTTTGAGGCCACATGTGCCTATCTTCTCTGGAAATGTAGTATGGTTTATCTTCACTCGCTCCTTAGATGGTTGGAGCTGGCTTGTCCAGCAACTACATTCTCCTCGTTCCAGGAAGAGTCAACTGGAGGGAGCTGAAAGTCATCAGGTTTCAGCGCCAGAGCAAAATCAGGCAACGTTGGTGCTGTCTCCATGATTCTGCAGTCAACATCACCAGAACCTCAGGTTACAGGATCATGTAATTTCACTTATTAACCAAGCAATTTCGAAATAACTTTAACCTAAAAATCACCTAATAAAAGAATCACTTACTTTTCATAGGAGTATAGATCACGGTTTATCCGCACTTTGCTAGAAGCATCTTTTGGAATTTTGTCAGAGAGGTACTTCATGGTTCCCCAAAGTGGCGGGGGTTTGCGCACTTTGCTAGAAGCATCTTTTGGAATTTTGTCAGAGAGGTACTTCATGGTTCCCCAAAGTGGCGGGTTTCTGCATCAAAATGAATTGAAACTTGAAAAGGAGATGCAAAAATTTCAATTAAGTGAAGGCCTATATCACTACAGAACATCTGAAAGCATCGCACACCTACAATTCAATAAAAATAAATCACATAATTTGGAAAACCATGTCCTAAGATGCAAAACCCATGGAACCAGCATGGCCAAACAATACCAATGCCATGGATATACCAAAAGGTTAAGGCATTGATAGCCAAGACCATTAGCAATCGTTTGAATTTTTTACTAGTATCATGCAGTAAGATCAGGAAACAAATATGCTAATTTAGTGAAGATCAATACCACCGAAAAAATCACATTAAATTGATATTATGAAGAAAAAGCTATACCATAAAACAAAGATGAACGAGTATACAATGCATTGCCCATCACAGAGAGACACCTTATGAAGGTCCTAAGCAGGAGGGACTTTAATAGATTTATTACCTTGACAATGGAGAAGCCGCATTGAATGCCTCACATGCCCTCTTACTTTCTTTAAAATACTCATCTGCAGCTTGCAAGGCAGCTACAGCCATCACATGAGACTTCTCTGTGTTCCCCTCATCAAGGATTAAGCCATGATAATAGTATGCTGCAGCCTGGTATGGTGAAAGAATATTATTAAAAGAAAAGTTTGATTGAATGTCAGCGATATAAAATGCAAATTACAAGAGACCAAAACAGTTAGAAAGATTTTTTTATTTTTTATGAGAAGTTGGAATATCATTACAAGAAAAGTTAGAAAGGATTTTTTAAATGAAAAGAAAACATGCTATCTAAAGAAAAATATGATTACAGTAGAGATTGAGCTACAAAGAACAGGCCAACAAATCAGTGGCTGGAAAACCTAACCAATATCAGCCTACTGATCCAAATTGAAATTAGTCTTGTGGCATGGGAAGGTCAAATGACATCAAGAAAATTCATTTTTGTTATCTGCTTGCTCGTGTGTGTGTGCACATGTCAATGGAAGATTCGGACAAAATGGCGAGGTGCTACAGATCCTGTTTGATCAAAACCATTTTTTAGAGCTCAAGAATCACGAGAAATTATGTCGGGCTCCATGAGGTTAAAGTAAAGTGCAATTTGAGATTGGTGAAAGCAAGTGCAGTTTCATGAGTGCAAGTCAGCTTGATTTACCAATTAGTTGATCATTGATGTGGAAGAAAGTGAAACTAGGAAGCAAAGAAGCAAGGTAAGAAAAAGAGAGGAAGTTAGTCAAGTTCATTGCAGTTATATTCCAATACCAATCAAATAGTTAGTTCAGTTTTCAGTAGTTCATCTTTTCCATGCAACTTAGCATAAGGAGAATACATACTATCATTTTCATAATTTGAGATCCAAAAGCAATAGTTATACCAAAGACAGGAAGGACAGTTTTTACTGTGAATGACAACAAAATACTGTGAGGAAACAAAGGAATGAAAGCAATTCTTGTATACCTTTGCTTCCACATATTTCCACTCTATTAAGAGTCGGTGCTTCTCCCCCCATCCATTTGCTAATGGAAGATTCATTATATTATCTTGAGCCTGTCAAGAAAGCAGTAAAGGAAAGCAAGTTATATTCCGTATCTGCAAGATAGAAATTTCTAATTCAGTATATGACGTAGGAACAGTGTAAAATTAGAAAAAACAGGAAACATGTTCTTACAGGATGTCATTTATTGTAGACCAAGAAGAGAAAGGAAGGAAAGGCTAGGATTTTAAAGTAAAAAAGGGGACAGTCAGTAAACGCAGAGCACTTCTCTCTAGTTTAGAGACAAATGTATTTACACATTTGCTAAGAAAGTGGGATTGATGATGTAACCAAAGCGACGTTGAAAAAACAAGTATAACACCCCCCCCCCCACAAAAA
>NW_011499904.1:530665-549202 GCF_000495115.2 Populus euphratica | reverse complement strand
AAAAAGAAGTTTCACACCCTCTTCCCCCCCCCCCCCCCCCCCCCCAAAAAAAAAAAAAATAAATAAATAAATAAATAAATAAAAGAAAAGGATGGGGTTGGTTATGATAAACTTCCGAACCTCGGAAAATTTTTAAGAAGAAAAACCTCCCAGACAAGTTTAAAAGGTTCATTCCCCTCCCTACCCTTGAAACCTTAAACTCCAAAATATAGTGCTAGGCTTTAGGTACCATTATTAGAGAATTTACCACTCAAATGGCTGCCTTAAGAGTGAAATTTGATGATTGAGATTAATAATATTTTTTCATGTTATTCTTCTATTGACTCTCCCCTCCCTTCTCCTTTTTTTCCCCATTTCTCTTTATTGCCTCCATTTACTACAACTAGAATGCATCCTATTGAACAAGTAGGGCAGTTGAACCGAAAACCCAAAAACAAAATCCTGCTAAAGGGAATTGCAAGTGAATGCTTTGAATTTTATTTCTGATGGTTGTAAATCCCTAAACCATATTATTTGTTGGAAGCTACTGAAAGGTAATTTAATAATCATCACAGACCAAAGCAAAAGAGAGAAAAAAAAAATGAAGCTACAAAAGTTTAAAAAAAAAAGGTTAGTGCCCTCATACCTGCTGCCAGTACTTTACCATCTCACAAGCAAGCCTTCGCTTCACTGCAAGAGTAGCTTTGGCACTATCGATTGCCATTCCTAGTTGGATGTCAACACTCTGCATCAGATGGTAAGAGTAGAAAGACTAAGACAGTGGAAAGAATATATGACCAAAACAGAGCACGACACGAAAATCTGAAAACTGAATAAGAAAATTCTAATCAATAGGCAGTAGCATCTCAAAGAGACAGCTGCAAGCCAAAAGGGGAAAGGAGGAAATCTTAATCATTCCAATCATGTCAACTGCTAGAATGAATTGCTCTAATAAATTTTATGGAATGAAAAGAAACAGAGGTTACATGCTCTTAGCTTGTCATGCATGTGCTATAAGTCCAGAAAGAAGAGGTGTTGGAGTCCAATATATCAAGTGTAAGAAAATGATTGATATCAGTCAGCGGGCACCCAACTTATGTATTGATAATAAATAAAAATGTAAAGAGAGGAGTTTAATCTCAAATCTGCAAGATGATCTCCATGTGCAGCTACCATTCATAGGTATCAAGGATAGCATGGGTTATAAGTTCATCAAACAAATCCATACAGGAAACTAAGATAGTACCTGCCCTAATGCTTGAAGGCAAAGTGCTCTAAGAACACCTTCAGCAAGGTCCACCGGCAGTTCTTTCCTGGAAGCAAAAGTCAGTCAAATCAGAATAATTGTGCAACAAAAATGATGGCCATGAAAAACAAGTAATGAAAATTCTGGACAGGTCTTTCATCTTTTTAAACCTTAATGGATTAGGTAATTGTGGGAGCACAGTCCGGACAGCACAATCCAGATATCCTGCAGCCTTTAAGAAAATATCAATTGATGCTCGCCTGCTCTCTGTGACCAGAACAGAATAGAGATCTAATGTGAAGCATAGTAAAAGGTGACAAATGAACATGTGTGCATGAATTCATCCACAACAACATTGCTTATAATTTACAAAACCTCCACATGCAAAGATTTCATCAAACAGATGCTACATGATAGCATTATCTCTAATTTCTTCCTTCTAGGACCATGCATGAGTAAGACCGCTAGTAGGTAATGGCATTTGGTCTTTCAATCTCAGATAGCATATTCCATTGGGTGCCGTTAATTTTTTACCCAATAGGTTGAATTTCACACCCCTCTCTACAGATTATTCATACTAAGTTATTCTTTTCATAGCTAGTTGTTAACTAATTAAAGGCTAGTTATTGAAATGCATATTTTTGTCACTAATTAGACTAACACCCCTATCTGCCACACCTAACAATCTATTACAATATAACCAGGACCCAGCTAGAAAGTATCAGAAATACCATGAATAGCTTCCTGTGCAGCAGTTACTCTCCAACTGCCGGACAAGAGCATTACCTTATGCTTGCCAAAAGAGTTTCTAATTCTAGAAGAGAATTGTTTACAGCACAGATTTTGCAGCTTCACATTACAGGCAAGAAAGAAACTATTAGCCAAGCTTCATCAATCGATGCACAATTTTTTTATAGAAAACACCTACCTTCAGATACTTTTGGCTGGTAACCATCAGAAGATGTTCTTGGAAGAAGCAACAAGTTGGCCTGTGATAATGATAGCATCGCCATCAAGTGCAAAACTGACAACACCTCATACCATGCATTAGAAATCGCTGTTTCCTGTAAAATTCTTCAGTAATATCAGATCAATGATTCTTCAGCACAGAAAAATGGAATTGCAAACCATAAAACAGAAGACTTCATCAACAGATAATGAATGGATAAGCGAGACCACACTCCCCACCCACCTCTGCTTCATCCTCTTGATTCATCCACACAAATTGTACATTGTGTAGTAGCTGGCTTCCATCTTTAACTAATCCCAACAGAACAGGCAAGTAATCTTCAAGAGCCTGATGAAGATCGGCCAATGTTGAACCTCCTGCAGACAACAAATAAATTGAAATTCAAAAGACTTCACCTAATGCTGATCTATTATGATATCTGCACTAGGATTGTTACAACCTACCATGTTGTGTAGCACTTTTTCTTCTTGTTCTTGAGACTGTTGGTGCTTCTTGGCCAGCCATAACCACGATACGAGTTCTTAAAGCAGATAGGCTTTTCACTATATTCTTCGGCAAATGATCACCAAGTGACAGAGAGAAATCAACTGGCTTGGGTATACGAAAACCAGGTACAAAAACAGACACATCCCCTATACTCCCAGGTCTCCTTCGATTTCCACCCAAATCCTGCGGAGTAGAAACCAGGCATCCCATATCCTAATAGTTACTGTATACACCAATCCATGGAACAGAAAGTCAGTTGCTGCAATAAAAAAAAAATCTTTGGCATAAATGATCACTCTTGGAATGAACATCAGTGATTCAAAGCACAAGAAGGGTATCAATTCCCATCGCATGAACTTGGAGAAAGGATGGTAGCAGTAATTAAGTTCAAAGAATGCAGACAGCAATCACAAGGAAAAGTGGAGGATTAGCAGTAAGCAAGATACAAAAGATGACATTAAATGTCCCAACCAACAAAGTACAAGTAGTAGTTCACTCACGAGCCGTATCCAAATAACTCTTTCTAGAACTCTCCAAAAGCTTTAGAAAAAGATGCTTTGTATTTGACAATTTCAATATGTATATAATATCCTTCTCCTAAAACACTTCATCACCGAACAAAAGTACTAGATAGATTAAATCACCTGATCCGCAATTAGAAGATTGACAAATGGGTCAAAACTTCTAGTAATTTCTGCAAAGAAAAGGGAGATAACAATTCAATAAAAGAGGGAACCGATAAAGTAACCAAATAACACTACATAATTTACTCTCATCCCCATTACGAGAAAAGGAAAAATGCAATAACTATAATTTAGAGAGGGAAAAAGTGATGTGTTTTTTCCCATCACAAATGAAATAAAACTTTAGAAGAGAAATGTGAAGGTAAAATGCAATTGGGTACAAACAGAACTGAAATAGCTTTGAAGAGGCAGCAGCAGCAGCAAAAAGGTAGGTATGTAGCAACACATCAAGAAAACTCACAGGATTGAATAATGAATATGACAGAGAAAAATGCAAATAAATTCCATTAAAGTAATAATTACAACAGTAGAAGATTGGACAAAGATTGTGAGTAAAGTATCTCCAAAACCAGTTTCAAAACAGAAACAAGCAACCTCAAACCCATGATGCAAAGTAAAAGCCATCTCTTTTTTTATCATTTCCCACTGTACTTGAAATCGATAAGATTAAGGATCTAAACTTTATCAATACAAACAAATGCCCAGAACTCGGTTGTGTCAATTCAACAGATTTTTGAAACTTATCTGAATTTCAAGACTCCAAAAAAACAAACTTTTTCCACATCTTAGTCTGTTATTATCTTCTTCACGTCTCTCTAAACAAACAAGCAGAGCCCAAAAGGAAAAGGTTATCTTTTCTTGCAAACATACTCGGAAAAGAAAGAATAAAACCGTCTTACCATCAAAGGTTTTTGCTGTGGTGGTAACCGAAAGACACAATTGAACTGAAAGTGAAGCAAGTACAGACAGGGCAAAAGGGACTCAAAATCAAGAATCAAGAACTAAAACCTTTAACAAGAGAAAGCTATAATTTTCTGACAAGAAGATGAAAAGGAAGAGACTTGTTTAGTTTAGAAGGTTCGACAGGAAATTTTGTTGGTTTTTTTAATGACAAAGAGTCGAACTTCCTGTTTATATATACATAAAAACAAGAGGATTTATTGCTAGTAACTTTAGTATTGGCTAAGTAAAAAGAGTGTAAGCTTCTTCTCTGTCATTTGTGTTTTTTTTTGTTTTTTATGGTTGCCACTGTGTGTGTGTGTGTGTGTGTGTGTAGCGTTCGATTGGCGCTTAACACAAGCACACATGCACCCTTTTAAAGCCCTACTTTGGACTAATCTTTTTGTCTCTGGGATGCTTTAACTTCAACTCCACTTCTCTTCTTGTGTTTTGTTACAAACATTTCGAGATCCCACCAGAAAAAATAAAAAATAAAAATATAAGAATGTCTTTCTCAGTCATTCTCCAGTTACGAGGTTTCAACTGTTTAACCCAAAAACTGAAAATGAAAATAAATTGATTACTATAACGGGATTTCTATCCTTGAGTTTTGGTTTAGATGGTAAGTCAAACGTTGTTCGTATTCCTACCTCCAATTGAAAAATAAACCAGCTAAATGAGTTGAAAATGCTGCATTTTAGCTACACCAGATACCATACGCGGCTGATTTATTCTTTACTATTTTTTTATAATAAAAATAAATTCTAAAATATAAAAATAAATTTTATTTTAAAATAAAAATAATTTAAAAACAACCTCCATAACTTTTTTTTTTAATTTAAATTTCGAATTAAAGGTTTAGTAGCATGCGCAGGAGAAGAGGACTGAAAAGTTGATAAAATCATGATGATGAGATTGCACCAGGGGCTGGGGCTGGGCTCGGGCTCGGAAAAAATAAATAAAAAAAACGTTAATATTATGCTTTCATAAGAAAATAAAAAAAAAAAGAAATTTTAAGGTCAAAACTAAATAATATTTAAGTTTTGGTCCCTTAAAAAAAGGTATGGGGCTCCGCCCCTAGATCGTAACATGACAATAATAATTGAGCTGTGACGGTAAGGATATATAAAAGTATATGACTTTAATATTTGTTTTATATATACATTACATCATCATCCTCTTAATTAATTGATTAATTAGCCCCTTTTTTTATAACAAAATAATCCCAAAGAATGTCCCCCCCAACGCACTAGGGTAACACATGCGTGGCAATTGTATGCGGATTTCACTTATAATTATTAACTAATCTTACATCATTGGATATGTATTGACTTGCTATTCCAATGAAAATACACTCATCTTTAAATATATTATTTTTATTTAAAAATATATTATTATTTTTTAAAATTTATTTTTGATATCAATACATCAAAATAATTTAAAAATATTAAAAATTTTAATTTAAAATAAAAAAATTTAAATATGTAGTTGAATTGTAATGCCAAACATGATCCTAGAACTCGTTTGATATTGTAATAACAGTTATTTTTAAAAATATTTTTTATTTTAAAAATATATAAACTAATACTTTTTTTTTTTGAAAACTTATTTATAATATAGCATATTAAAACAATCTTAAAACATTAAAAAATAATATTTTTTTAAAATTACTTTTAAAATACAAAAATAAATATTCTTGTGAAAACTGAAATTTCCGAGCAAAGTTAATAAAACCCATAATGATCAAACATGTTTTTCGGTATCCCGTGTTAAAGAAAGAATTGGATAATCCTAAAGGGTGTAGCTTAATTGACTCGTTTCTAGATCTGTTTTTTAAAGGTCACTAGTTCAAGTCTTACAAATTTTAAGGTCATTTGAAACTTATATGGTTATTAACTTTAGGACCTGTATAAACTTACTTAAACACCCATATTAATAATAAAAAAAAACTAAACATATAATTTTTGTCCGTGTTCCTTAAAATCACCATGATATGCATGTAAACATGGTTTTAAAGGAAATATATTTAGGTATAGTTTTAAAAGTAGACATGATCAGGTGGATCAGCTTTAGACTCGACTTATTCAGATTGGAATAGACTGTGTTAAAGAAAAAATAAAAAAAAATTCGATTGCAATTTATTAATTTTTTTTACTAAAATAATATTTTTATTATTATTTTAAAAAATAATTTCGATGACCTGATAATTCAGTTAAAACCTAAAATCCAACCCTTAAATCGGCTGGCCACTGGACCGGATCTAATAACAATGCATATTGGATTGTTAGGCAGGGCAGGCGGGACCACACGTGGCAAGGAATAGTCCTATCAGGGTAGGCTAGCTAGCTAGCTAGCTCTGTTGAAAGGGAGACGTGATTGAATCTTACAAGCACGAACAAGCTCCTTGTCGAAGGGAAGACGTGTTCAAATACAAGCACGAACAAGCTCCTTGTCGGAGGGAAGGCGTGATCAAACCTTACAAGCACAAACAATAATCATAAACAAAGTGTCATACATATGCATGCCTCCACCTAGTCAATAGAAGTTTTAAAGAATCGAGAAACTGAACATTGCTTGCTAGCCTGAGTAAAGTTCGAAGTTGAAGGGTGCATGTATTTAGAAATGCGGTGAAGCCATGTTTCTGAAAAATCGAGAACTGAACATAGCATGCAGTTGATTTTTCAATAAGCTCGAAAAGAACATGGCCAAGTGCATGGATGCTGCTGTCTTTATTCACTGTGAATGTGCGAACGACAACTTTGAACTTTATTCCCCCTTGTCCTCGTGAGTCCAGCAAGCTTCCTGCCTGTTTTGCCATGTGGGAAGCTCGAAGACTTTTTGACAACCTCACAGGCAGTTGGTCCATATATTCTGCTCGTCCTTCCCACCAAAACAGTCATTGTTATGAATTCACATCCCATTCTCGTAGAATAATCTGTGGCCTAATCGTTCAATACTTCAGGAAAATATGAACTGACAGCCCATCTGGAAACAAAACACAGAGAGTTTATGCAGCTATACAGCGTTCTGGGGCCTGAGGCACAGGCGAGTTTAGTTGATTAGGACAGAATTGGGGCCATAATCTATCAAGAAAAAGACAAAATAAGGGGTATTCAGCTGTCACTAGCATTCAAAAAGAGCTGATGCATACTTCACAAGCACTATGCACCTCTAACAAGAGTCGTAGCTAGTTTCAATCCAAACTATGTATTACTGTTCCCCTTTTGCTATGCAATTCTTATATTTGCATGAACAAATCTATTCTGCTCAAGGAATAAATCTTAATTTGATTCTACTAGATCATCATTGAATAAAATACTCTGTACTTTTATGTTAATCAATGGGCGAAAGATTTAGCAATATCAAGGTAGATTGTTCATATCGGGATGGGAATTAAGAACCACACATCTCTTTCACACCTTGTTCAGCCAAATAACAATACTTGTTATTGAAAATCTCGACAATTTGTCCAAAAACATCACTACGTCAATGTTTTTGCCATGGAATCTTTAGCCCAGAAAACTCAAAGAAAGAAAATCCAACAACAACTCTGGGTGCTAAGAAGCTGCCATGGAGAAATGATGGTCAAGCAAGTAAAGAATCCGGGATTTGAAATACTTTTCTGAGAACTATAAATTTTTCCGCAAATTAAACTTTTAAACGAAATATAATTATCAATTTGCATGCTCAAACATATATCAACTCTTTCTATAGAATTCAAATATCTATTCCTCTAACTCAACTAATTCACTCTAATGATTTGTAGATCTTGTATTCTGAACAAGTGGTTGGCATAGGATTTTGTAACCGATGGATGTTGACCATCCATCTTCGTCATCGTCTTAACTTAACCACTTGAACCATTCCACGATGCTTATTTATATCATATTTCTCATATATACCATTTGTGTTGTCATCATCACGTATATTAATCGATCCACAGAGCTCTCTTTCCTTAAACAATCTCAACAATTTTCCTACGATACGACAAAAGCCACGTTATGATTGAAAAAAAATCTTGTCGATGAAAACGATGAAATCAATAATACTAATATGCTTTTCAAAATATTTTTTTAAAATTTTATTTTTAATATCACTATATTAATATAATTTAAAAATATTATTAATTTTTAAAATATAAAAACAAACTAACACTAATTTTTTATTCAAAAATAAGAGTTTGGAAAGAAGTATTGTAATGTACAGCATAAATACATGAAAATCCTCACAATAATACTATAATATAAGGTGAATAATATATTATGATATTATAATAGTGATTATTTTTAAAAATATTTATTATTATTATATATATTAAAATAAATTATTTTTAATTTATTATTTATATAGTACATTAAAATGAGTTAAAAATGTTAAAAAATAAAAAAAATAACTTTTTTTAAGATATCAAATCAAAGACAGAATATTTTGCCCTGAGCTAGAACAACACAAGTCACCCTCTTAACCCACCGTCCATCATCTGTTAGCCTTCCACGTGGATTCACGTAAGCATGACGTCACCACATCTCATCTCATCCGTATCAAATCCCTGTCCCTCATTGGTCCATACCTGGAGTTCACGTCCTAGGCCGGTGATCCAAATATTAATTATTTAGATTTAATGGGATTGTCGCACGTGTAGATTGGACACGCGGCCACTGACGAGGTGTTTTGATCCTTGAAGAGCGCGTGATATTTGCCATTCTGGATCGGTAACTTGTGCTGCCGCCACAACATTGTTCGATGGAGATTTTCTTGGAGCCGTTGTGAATCTGCCACGTTATGAGCCAAAGCATCAAATCAACTATGCAACGGCTAGACGACGTTGAAGAGCCAGGAACAGGCAACACGTATCTTCAATCATGTGTGTGGGTCCACCATACCTTTGCATAATTGTTGTTTTGGGGTCATACTGGCCTGCTATTTTTTTTCTTTTTTTTTTTAACACACCCCTAATATAATTCAAAGACTTTATTTATTTATTTTTTATTTTACAATACAACTTATTATTGAATTTTAATGTATTGGATTATATCACAAGAGCTTTCTGATCTTTTGTGGTATCAATCATCCTTGTTATTGTCCAAGGAGAATATAATTATGTTTGTAATATATGTATGTAATTTATCTATACTTTGATTTCTCTCTATAAAATCTATGATATAATTTGCATCAAATGAAAAGTTTGTTTATATTAATTTATGCACATTTCTTAATATATACGATCTTGTTTGTCTTGGGGTGTGGAAATAAATTACTAAATTAATAAAAGTGTTTATTTTTAACATAAAACTCTCTTGTTTATTAATTAACTTTTTATTTAATTCTCAACTTTATTTTTACCATGTTGTTATTGTCTCGTATAAAAATATTATAAATCTCTTACAATAATAAAATTTGATCAAAAAATATTGTTAGTCATAAATCTAAATTTAATGAATTTAAAAAACATAAAAAGTTTCAAAACTCATGATTTCAAGTAACGTGTCTAGACTCAATTTTAATAAGTTCAATATAGGGAAAAAGCCCTACCTATATGGCTTAGCTTTAGGAAAGAGTTTAGTCTTAACAAGTTTAATTTTTTTCTAAAAAAAATCTAATGTTATAGATTCAATCTCGGAGAAAAGTCTAATCCTTATGAATTTAACCATGAGGAAGAGTTAAATGTCACGAGCTCAACAAAAAAAAAAACCTAATGTCATGGGGCTCATTTTAGGGGAAAGTCCAGTTCTTATAAGTTTAGCCTAGTGCAAAAACTCAACTCTTATAGGCTCAGTTATATTTTGGATCTTATTTTCAATACACCATTAAGTGTACAAAAATCTTCTTAAAGCCTATCCTATTTTTATTAATATTAATGTTGTGTAAGAGATAGTGTATAAAAGTTCTTTAACGACATACCATATTCTTATGAAAATTAATTTTGTGTAAGGAATAATATATAAGAATCTCTCAAGAGCCTACAATATTTTTATTACATTAATATTTGTGTGAGGGATATTTATCCATCATTAACGTATATTTTACAGATATTTTTTCTTGTTGAAACTATTAGGAAAATATTACATTTTAACACTTTATTTCCATTAAAAAAAGACTAATGGGGGTATAAATACACTATGAATCCTTCAAATTTTAGGTTCACAACTCAATTCTCTACCATATATATTTTTAGAGTATCTCTCTCTTAAATATCAATGTATTCTTTCTCTAAAAAGATACTCAAGTATCTCTCTCTAAAATATTAATGTATTCTCTCTCTAAAAAGATACTCACTTAAGCTTCCAAAAGTCTTGAAACCTATCAATTCTCTACCATATATATTTTTAAAGTATATCTCTCTAAAATATTGATGTATTCTCTCTCTAAAAAGATACTCACTTAAGCTTCTCAAAGTCTTGAAACCTATCAAATGGAACTTTTTACTAGTAATAGTCATAAGCCACATTGGCTTATCAGGCACTATGTACCAGTTACCATCTTAGCTAAGGAAAATGTGTTAAATTGTTAGAATCAAAAGATTAATTGATTATCGAACACATAAGTCTTGCTCAATCTCTAGAAAATAAGATGTTGAAGGAAGAAATTAAGAGAAATGAAAGGTAAAAAAAAACTTGATCTGAACCCACCAAGGTCAAGATGCAAGATTTCTGACTTAGTTATGATACTAGGGATGACCTTGTTTGAAAAAAAATTAAATGAAATTATAAAGTTCAATTATTGGATAACTCAATGTTAAAAAACAAAAATAAGAAAATAAATTTAATTTTAAAAAAATGGAAAAAATAATGAGTCAACCCAGGTTATCCTGTAAACCCCTTCAGTATAAGTATCGGATCGAGATAACCCAACATAAAGGAAAGAAAAAAAATTATAAAGATAAATTTATAATAAATCAAATGTTGAAGAATAAAATTAAAATAAATCAAAATTTAACAAAAAAACCCCAAAAAATTCAATTCACGTTAACCTTTAAAACTAATGACTCTAGTCACGAACTTGGGGCTAATCTTATAGCAATATAAAACATCTGAGTCAAGCTAGGTTAACTTGCAAACCTTACAACTAGGGGTACATGATTGAGATAAACTAATAAAAAAGAAAAATAAAAAGGGTAGGAAGACCAATTTCAAATAATTAAATATTAAAAAATAAAATTGAAATAAATCAATTTAAAAAAGAACCTAAAACACAAAAGTCAATCCTTATTAATTTTTGAAACTAGTGACTCTTATAATGAACCTAAGACTGATTTCAAATAGAAGATAAAATGTAAAAAATAATGAAGCAAAACTCTAAAAAAAAGGGTAAAAAAAAAACATTAGTGTTTAACAAGTAAATTCAAGCTAACCCAGTACAAACCTATTAAACCCTTGAAATCCTTGAATTATATTCAATTAAGAAACTTAATTCCCAACTAAATTAATTTTAAAGGATGAAATTATAAAAAAAAACTTGTTAAAGAAAAAAACACATCAATAAAAAAAATAAGAATCAAATTTAATAGAAAAAAACACATACAAATTTTTTTTTGAAGGATAAAAAAAGTGGGGTGAAATTGGAAAGTTTTTATTTTATAGTTTGTTAAAATTAAAAAAATAATAATAAAAAAGGATCAAATTTTAAAGATGAAAAAAATTAAAAGGAGGTGAAATTAAAAAATATTTGTAATTTTATAGCTTATTCAAAAATAAAAAAATAATAACAAAAAACACAAGCATCAAATATAAATAAAAAAGAAATTAAAAGGGTTGACTCTAAATTTAAGAAGGAGAGAAAAAAAAAAACAACAACTAATACCAAATTATAGGTGTGTCTAGTTCACGCGTCAAACCATTACGTGGAGGTTATCAAGACCTTTTGAAAGTTATCTTGGAAGGAGGTATTTGGTGGCCAGACAACTCCACTAGTGCCACCCAAATGGCATGGGGATCTTGCATGTGCTATCATGTGCTATATATATGTAAATAAGTTTTTTAAATAATATTTAATATATATTAATTATAATTTTTTTAAAAAATAATCTTTAAATTTATGATAAAACCAATATAAAATGACAAAAAAAAGTTTTAGTAAAAAAATTATACTAATTTTATTTTTAAAAATATCAAAATAATTAGATTATTTTGAAGAAAAAGATCAAAATATAAAAATAAAATAATCAATCTAACTCTATACAATTTATAAATAATAATTATATCATAATGAAAAGATTTTATTTACCACCAGCGTCTAGTTCAAAGGTCTAATAGCTAAGAACTAATTTTATCATTATATATTATTATAATAAATAATATTTTGTTTCTTCGTTATAGTAACTTCCTTTTCCCTTAGGGTTATTCTTTTTTATTTTTTATAATAATACTAGTTTTAATGATCAAAGAGGTATATGATATTTTTGTTAAAATAATAAATACAATATTAAAGTTTTTTGTTCTAAATAAGTTTAGATCTTCTTATATTTTTATATAAAATCTTTAAAACACATTTAAAAATTTGTTGTTTTTTTCTTAGAAAATACTTTATAAGAATTTTTATTCCGTAGCTTTTTAGATTTTTTGCCTAAACATTTTTAGGTTTCTTTTAAATTAAAAATTTATCATCCTTCAAATTTACTCTTCTTAATTGTTATAATTTGTAGAAAAGGCTTATTATGTGATGGTCATTAAACTTTTCATTTTAAAAACAAGATTCATAAGCATGAAGAATTATATTTTGTACTTTTTAATACAATACTTTGACTTGGATATAATCATGATCTACAACATTGAAAAAAAAATACGTATAAAAGATAATATATTCCTCCATTTGTTGGAGTAGTCACAATTCATTCAATAATTGAAATTGATTTTTTGATAAATTCTAAATATTGTTTCTACAATCTCACTTAAAATCTTTTATCCAATTCCTTATATCAACATCTAAGCTAAAAACTAGTGGAACATGTGAAGCTGAATATTGTCTCCTATTGTGCCCAATGTTAAATACAATTTATTGTCTTTAAATTTATATTTTATTTTAGCTATTATAACTAGAGTATAGTGGAAATAATTAAAAAAAATGGGTATAACTAATAATAGTTTTCTCTGAGAAAACTCCTTTGGGACTGGTAAATCACTAAAGGCAGATTCCTTATGAAGAAAAGTTACGGATAGATTTTCTTCTCCTAGTTAATAGATCGAAGTCACTCACTAGATAGCAAAAGTTAAATTTATTTCAATCTTACATGATATTACAGGAGCCACTTTATTTCATTCGTGAGGCATTCATGGCCAATAATGATCTTCAAAACTTCTTGAACATAAATGCCAATATCTTTGCACAGAACTTTGCAGTGATCGTTACACACAGTAGGGCAGAAAACTAGCTTGTAGTCATTCCCGTACTTCTCAATCTTAAACCAATTGTCTACTGTTTCAGGACCGGGATTTCCTTCAACCCCAGAAGTTGAGATGAACATTTGGCCTGTCAGTTCATCATATTTTTCAACCTTCCACACTGCTGTTGGGGCACAGCTTGCTGTGCCAGGGAATTTGATGTTGAGATCGGTAGAAAGACGGATGACACCTTTCTTGCGGTTCGCAGGTATGAATTGCAGTGGGAGACCATCTGAATCCTCATAATCTTCTTGCATAACATCCACTGGGCAGCTTTTGTGTCCTGTGATGGCGAATGTGATCCCACTTCCTCTCCCTCGCACCACTGGGAGGATGTCGTAATAAGTGCCAGTTCTAAGCACCTTACCAGCGATGTCAAGCACTGGCTCAGGGGCAGCACCAGCTGCTACCCTAGGCAATGGCTTTGCGGCTAATGCAAGAAGAAGGAAGGACAACACTAGAAATGCAGACCCCATCCTCAATGTTGTTGTGAGTTGTTTTCTGTGTGCGATGTGTTTATGCAAGAACGTATGGGAAGATCCTTGACTGCGTAGAGCTAGCAAAGCATGATGATTGTAGTTAATTAAGAACTTTACAATTAGCGGAGAGGATCGAGGTCATTATTGGTGGCTCTGTACCTAAAATCAATAAAAAATAATAATAAATCACCCTTTTTATTTACATTCCATATAGAAGAAATTTAATATTAAAAATACTTTTTTAAAATAATTATTTAGAACTCATTTTTTAAAAATCTTTGAAGAAATAAAATAAATACAACAAGAGTAATATAGAAAAAAAGAATTGAATTTTATTTTTTTCAAACACATAATTTAACTTATTTATAAATTGAATTTAAATCTAACACTATAATTAAATTCAATTAAAATAGAAAATTAATTACAAATGACCTGTAAATAGTTTTGTATATTAATTAATCCAGTATTAACACCATCTCCGTCCTTTATCAGTTTTATAATTTTCTCTGGTTTCAAATGGCATAGTCAAATACTTCACCCAAACAACACTTCAAACCTCCCCCCCAAAAAAAAGTCAAATACTTTGCCAGCAGGCTGGTCCTACATTGTTTTTATTGAAATACGAGTATTTTTATATAATTATTTCACAAAATTCATTTACTTTTTTGAAAGATATTTCGTCAATTAAATAAATGGTTTTCATTAGCAACTCTTATAAATCCAATCGCATAGTTAATATTTTTCGTGAATTATATAATATATAAAATAGCACTGTTCTTACCAAATAATATTAATAATACAAAATCTCATAAATCAATATTATTAGTTCAAGAAAGATTATAGTTAATGCTTTTAATATTAATTCATGGAATCTCACTAATAAAGATTCCATTTTAACGGTCTTAAAAAAACTTAAAGGCGAAACTCTATAATTAATATAAGAGCATAATATGAAAGATTAGACATTAAATATACATTTTCTCTTAATTATTTACTCCTGATATCCCTAATTAAAAATAAAACAAGTATAGTTATTTTGGAGATGGAGTCATTAAGGCCTAATGACAAGAAGGGCAATTATGTCTTTTTATTAAAATGGCCATCTATTTCCCTCCTCCACTCTCCAGTGTGTTGTTTAAACACGCCAATCTTTTCAATTTAGGGTTTTCAAATTCAACTCCAACGGTAACAATTAAGGTTTGCTTTCAAATTCTACAAGCATTCTTAGCTAAACCCATTTCTTAATCTCGCTTATTATTCATCTACTGCTGTCTAATTGAATGGTTTCGCAGGTTTTGCACTGTAAATTAGAGTGTTGAAGAGCATGGAGCAGAGCGGATGTGAAGAAAGAGGGAAAAAAGTTTCTGATTTGAAGTGTGAAAAGATTGTCCTTTCGGTTGATGAATCAACTCAAAAACCAGAAACTATTGAAACCCGGAAAAGTTTGGAAGCTAGCATGTTTGCATCTCAAACACCTGCCAAGACGAATGAGCCTTTGCATGCTAAATTCAGAGAAGGTGAACTTGAAATTTTAGAAAGGTGGGATTTTTTAGGTGATGCATTTCTTTCAACTTGTAAGAGATCCTCTTTTTTTTATTTTTTCAGTTTTGAGTTGTTGATACTAGGTATGGATTATTTTTTTTGTGTTTGTTTAGGTACAAGACAATTGTAGAACTCTTTGATAGTATGAATTGTTCATTGAGGTTGCTGGTTATGAGAAAAAAGTCACCTGCTTTTCAAAATATAGCTGCCCAAGTTAAAGTCTTGACTCAAAGGTATCAGCCACTTTGCCTAATTTTGCTTCAATTCTTGTTTTGATTTTTGAACGCAAATCTTTGACTCTTGGGGTTTATTGAATGTTATTTAAGTTCCACTGTTTCTTTCGTTCAGGAAGTTCTCTTACGGACATCTTGCACGGATAAAATATTTACTTCCTGAAGCTATACAGATGGATAAGATTCTCGTGCATGACAAGAAATCCCTATGCATGAAGCCAGATATAAAAATCGGAGTGCTGTTTGATGTTGTAGAAGGCCACGATGAGGAATCTGATTTTATTGCTCTGCGCCAAGTTTTCGCTTCTAGGCTTGTTGATTACTTTATTAAGCATCCCGAGGTACGTGTCTGTCCCTATATCAGTTTTCTTATTGCTGCCTGAGTTTTTGATTGGATTGATTACTGTGGAATTGTTATTAGTTGACTCGAGTAAGAATTCAACATTGCGATTTATCTGACTTATTGCACTGTTTGTGAGCTTTTAGCCACTGCTTTGATTCAACTAGATAGACTATTGGAATGCAAAGTATGGTACAGACTTGTTGCTTGATAAATTATGGTTACTGTATATAGAACCAACGATGAGAAAATACACTGGGGTACGTATAGAAATATTCTGGTCTTCAGCATGTACGAGAGATTTAAACATTTTTAGAGGACATGCTTGTATACAGCTTCCATCTGTGTAAAACTTTCCTGCAGGATGAGCATATAAAGGACTCTGGTGTTTGTAAAGTGAGGTTCCATTGGTGACCTTAACATTCTGTTTCTTTTAGGTTTAGCTCTTTGGGTCTATATGCCAATATAAAACTTCATAACATTTCCTTTACCTTGGGTTACAAAGAGTGAAAAGAATTGAGGCAGTGCTTTGTTTTTCTGCTTGCCAGGCCTGTGATATCCCACAGGCTATATTACCAGGTCCATTTAACCAAAGTAAGGAGGCTGCTTCTGAGGAAAAGGCTGGTGACCATTCAATGGCTGTCTTTTGTGAGCCCTTTAATGAAATAAGTGAGACCATTGCTCCAGAACCAATGATCACAGATCAATCAAGAGAATATCTGCCAGCTGCCATTGAAAGTCAGATGTTGTCTGCTCCATCCCATCTATGCCCATCTTTCAATAGGCACTTCTCTCGTAAGACTTTTTCTGAAGAGAAGGTGCAACTGTTAGCATCTCCAGTTCCTGCATCAGTTTCACCATCTGGCGATCTGCATAATGAGCATCTCAATGAAGCCAGAACTGGAGAATTTCCAGAGTTTTGTTCTAAATTTAATTTTAGGACTAACCTGGACATCAAAAGCGGACAATCAAGACAATTGTGCATCCCACATTCCAAATCTACTTCTTTCAATCCCCTGCCTAGCCAACCAATCAATCCTGAAGTCTCTGCTGATGTGTATACTTCTACCAGCCCCAAGTGTAAACCTGACTCATCTGCTGGTAAATTACTGTTAGAAACGCCTGCACAGTCAACTCCAAGGAGAGCAATGCATAGCTCTGATGATAAGCACAAGGATACTACTGGCCAAAAGCAGACATTATCTTGTAAGCCTGCGAAAAGGGTGTTAGATTTCTCATACATGGAAGCCGATAAAGGTGCATCAGAATACTATGAATTCTTACATGATAGTAGCGCTCAACCTCTTGCTGGCTCTTCTTCACTACTTAAAAAGGTTTGCCATTTCCTGTTCAACCTAGTCATATTTGAAGGATCATTTTGGAAGTCAATAAATTTAATGGGTATGAACCTCTAAATGAAAATCTTTTTAACTGATTTCCTGTGGTGCCATCATTAGCAAGACATTCCTTCTCTTGTTATTTTTTAATGAACAGATTATATGTATCAGAAAATAGTTCATCCAGCAGCTATTTAAAACCCTCGATAAGATAGTTGCTCAGTCATTCTTATGAGGTAGAAAAAATAAAGGATGACATCCACATTTTGCGTTTTGGTCTTTTATGTGGTAAACTTGGGAATATTGTTTAGGATTACCTTTTGCATGGCAGCATGTATGTCAGACCTGCAGACATACATGCTGAATTTTGCCTTTTTCAATCGTTACTTGCTGGCATGTTTTGATTGCATTTTGTCCTTGGAGCAATTCTATTGACTCAAAACTCTTTATACTTGATTCTCTTTGCAGGTGGAGGGAAGCCTTGGTCACTCATCTGTAGATCAGAAAACCTGTCAGTCTGATACAGTGCACCAGCAGATGTCTATTCAGTTGCCTGACCTAGTTTCTCTGGTTCACCACATATTCCAGTCAGTTAACTTCTCCCCAATTACAAAGGAGGAACTTGTGCACAAGATAATTCTAGATAGTTTAGATATTGTTGACAGAAGTAGGTCATGATGGGTCTCCCTTTATAGCAGCACCCTTCATATTTTTCTCATTGAATCATTGGTTAGTGAACTCACAAGTCTACCTTTACAGGGGAGGTTGAAGAACAGATTGGGATTCTTGAAAAGCGAGTTCCAGATTGGATTTGCAGGTTGCCAGCACCTAGTGGTGATGTCTTGTACAAGTGGGTGTATCACACATCTCTTTTATCCATGAGAACTGTAAAGAAAATATTGTGTGGGGCGCCAAGACATTAGAAGATGGATATGCATAGTTCTCTGTATACGTGAATATTTTGCAAATGCTTATAACATGTCATAACTAAACATGTTAATCTGTTTATTTTTTGGTAATAAAGTAACACCATAATTTCTTTCTAACAATATTGTTAGTGTCATTGGGGGGGGGGGGGGGGGGGG
>NW_011499904.1:509477-530648 GCF_000495115.2 Populus euphratica | reverse complement strand
CGCATCACATGTAGGTGAGAAAACATGCTAAAAATGTAAAAATAAAAATAAAAATCTAAAACAGCAAGAGCTTTTCTGTGAAGGAGAAAGCTTCTGAAACTTCTTTTCTTCAGCAACATCAAATCCTGTCAAGCTGTTTTATTTTGCTGTAGACACAGGCCCGTTGATGTGCGTGAAGGAGAAAGCTTCTGAAACAACATCAAATCCTGTCAAGCTGTTTAATTTTGCTGTAGACACAGGCCCGTTGATGAAAGTAAACTTTGATGATGTGGATCAATATTTGTTATGTACATTGCTTATGAGATTGTTTTTTCTATTTTTGTTAAAGTAAATTTTTTTGTATTTATGAGTTGGCCCTATTGTCATTCCCTCATGCCTTTCTGGCCTCGTGCAGGATCAAGAAAATGTCAGACTTGGACACAGTTCAGGCGATGGTCATAGCATAGGTCAATATCTAAAGGTATCTTGATTTAGTACAAGTTGTTCTGGCACTAGAAGGGAAATGTAATTTGATGCATGGACTCCGACCCTGAGTTCTCGCCAGTCCCATCCTCCCCCAATAATTTGCTTTCTTGCTTAATTATATAGACAGCAGATTTTTAGTGGCACAGGGAAGCGTCAACCAGATGGTGCAGAGCGAAACTTGTATTTGACTCGACTGATCGTTGAATGTTATGTTAGCAGGGTGATATCTGCTTCCATTTTTATCCACAGGCTATTCATTTCTACCTCGTTTTTTTATGTATAATTACGTTGAATGCAACTGCAACCTTGTTTAATTCGATGCACACTGTGAATCTTGGAGACCAAACTGCTCCTCTTTTTTAATTTTCATTCCTTCTGATGCCTTGGTTTTTCTTTTGGAAACTGTTTGAGCTGGTTCTTCAGACTCAAGATTTGTATTTACTTGGTTCTAATAGAAAAGCTCAGAGATTTGAGAATATATATATGTGGTTTTTTTATTTTTTAATTCAACGGTATATTGTCTGCAAACAATTACTTGATGTGAATGGAAAAACATAAATTTATTTGATCCTGAGTAAAAGATGGTAAATTTGTTCAGGGAAATGATGTTTTTAGCATCCCTTCCAAGTTTTTTTAGTTTTAATTTGGAAGCTCCACAATTATAAATTAATAATTAAGGAAATTCTGCACGTCTTTTTGATCTCTTTGGCATTTTGTTGTTGAGAAACTTGTTTATTTGGCTAGTTATGTAACCTGCTTTGTTGCAGGTCAATTATTTTTATGTTTTATAAAAAAATTATATATGCATATATTTTTTTTAATATATTTTTATAGTTTAAGAAATTTAAGTTCAAATAAAAAAATTTATGTATACTTATAATCAAATAAGAACTATTTTTTTTTTAATATATTTTTATAGTTTAAAAAATTTAAGTTCAAATAAAAAAATTTATGTATACTTATAATCAAATAAGAACTATGCATGTGAATTAATAAATAAAAATTCATTAATGATATCTAAAAATAATACTTGAAAAATTAAAAGATAGATAGAGATCAAAATATTTAATTTTGAAAGATGGGATATTTATCTAATTTTTTTTCTAAATTTGTATATTAAATAATTTTTTATTTAATCAAACAATAATAGAAATAAAGATACAAATTAAATTAATTGAATAAAATAAAAGGAGTAAAAAACACTTGCGCATATTAGAAATATTATATGAATTTATTTTTATCAAAAATAAAATTTATCCATATAAAAGATAAAAAAATTACAGATGAATCAGAAAACTCTTTGAATTTAATTATATAATAAAAAAATCATAATTTAAAAGAAGCTTTTCAAACATAATAAAAGAGAGAAGAGGTACAAATATATATATAAATTAAAAAATTTAGAAAAAAAATCATAAAAAAAATCATTAATTTAAAAAAATTAAAAAAAAAACAAAGACCAAACTAGTCCATCTAGCCGATTTTGTTAAGGGCAATGTGTAGGCCTATCTTAGTAGTTTTGTGCGATTGGATCTTATTTTTCTTAGTTACAATTAGAGTGGACAATATATTGTAAAAAATCAAATAATGTGTTATCTAATGAGGCAGAGACAACACATCATTAGGGTGAAAAATTAAGACTTAAGTTTTTTGACTAAAAAACCTATTTTGAGGCAAAAGAAGAGTTGTCTGATCTTGCCCAGATTCCAGCTATTAGGGTGACTGGAAAATCAGAGCTTAAATTGTTTTGATCCTAAAATCTATTTTTCAATCCATTTCGATCAAAAACACTTATAAAACATCTTAGGAATCGTAATAAACCTATCCATGGCCTAAAAATACCATTTTAAAAACCAAAATCAACCAGAAATAAAAAATCAACCGAGTTTAGATGTTTTTTCATGAACTTTAAAGGTAAGAAAAACACCTAATGTGAACTCTTCCCATCAAATAAAACCATTTGACATAAATATTATCTATTTTGATAGTATACATCGATATCAATGATATTTTTCTTTCTTTACCGTTGGAATTCGGTGACTTCTCTCTGAACAAGGAACTAAAAATAATAAAAATAAATTTTTGTACCAAATTTGAATTTGAAAAATATTGAGGTATCGAAATTGTATGGTCTGCGTTCTTTTTGAAGTTTGAGGATGTAAGTGTATCTTTTATAAAACTTATAGCATGCCACCCATGTTTGGTATCCTTGTCATTTCGATCCCTTATCTTTCTGTCCCACTCTTTCATAAAAAATTCAAAATTATTTGATCTTTAGTTAAGACTAATTCGCTGGAAAAAGAGTTTAAGGATCAAATTAAAAAAAAATTACACAATCCATCCACAATAATGTATAAAAGGATGAACAATGCACTTTTACATAGTAAAAAAAACCCACATTTTTTAGTTTTGTACCTAATAGACAAATTTTTTTAATTCAAATGTCGGTGTCACTATAACTATTTGTTTTTACATTATTGCTATTAGACAATTTATTTTAGAATTTTAGTAATTAATATTTTCTCTACGCTAGAATCCAACAGCTCATTCTCTTTTCTTCCAAAAAAAAAAAATTAATAATAAAGTTCAAGATCAAATTTGAATTTTTAAAAATTAAAGGGATCTTTTTTCCTATTAGATAAAAAATTAATAATAAAGTTCAAGATCAAATTTGAATTTTTAAAAATTAGAGGGATCCTTTTTCCTATTAGATAAAAAAGATGGGAGATAGAAAAAAAAAATTTAAAACAAATTTCAAATCCGTTATCCATTCCACCTGTTTTTTTCACTTTAGTTTCTTATCATTTAATTTAGTTTTTTTTTTTAAAAAATAAAATACAATTGGATGCTAATTTATAATCATATGAGTTAAATTATATAAAATAAAAATTTAATAACTAAATTATTTTTTAATCTACAATGTTACGAGTACATGAACACTAGTAGCAAAAAGACCTCTTTCAGTATTCTTTAATAATAATAATATCATTAATTACTATATCAAATGGATTTGTTATCGGTGAGTTCTCTAATTTGAAATAGTTTTTTTTTAATATAATAATACTTATAACAAAATTCAAGTAAAATTAACAATTACAAATTAATTATTCAGTTTATGAATTTAAACATCAACCACAAATTATTTCGCAAACATGTTTCGCATTCTTACACAGAACGCAGACATCATATCATTATTCGCATATGGCCAAACTATACGTGCTCACGATGACGACTTATACCTAAATTTTGGCACTGCTCAGTCCTGTAATTAATTGTCAAATTTATGATTGAAAAAAAAAGAAGCTAATTCAAAAAATAAATAAATTAGCATAGCATCCATCAACAAAAAGAAAATACACATGATATTTGTAAAAAACATGAAAAGTGTACAAAAAAGTAGGATTCGATGGGAAAACAAACAGCAAAAACTGAAATTCATCAAGTATATTTTATCTTACCAAGCAATAATTGAGATATATGTGTTGATTTGAGTTTTAATTTAATGAGTTATTATTCTTTACTTGAAGTTGAAGCTTTAATTAAAATTAAAATGTATATACAAAACTAAATCAAATAATCTAAGATTTTTTTATTGAAGATTTTTTTTATTTTTATAGGTATATTCTAACAATCGAAAAATATAGATGTTTCATTCAAACAAGTTTTCTAAAATAATCAAATTTTATTTTAGATTTAAATTAGTTTTATTGTTTTATAAATATATCTATTAATAAGCTATCATCATGGTGTAGTTATAATATATTGTTAACCTAATGATAAAAACTCCAACATCAATCCATAAAACAATTATATTCTTATTCTTTGATAGGATGTTCTGTCTATGAAGATCTCTTTGTTTTGTATCTCCATTCTTAAAAGATTTTGCTCACTACACGTGAAGGAGGTCTAATTCGTTCCCTTTCGGTTTTATGTCAAGCCATGTGGTGCAAGTATTCTGCTGCTTGTAATTGTGCTCCAATTTGTCAAAGGATGTCTCGAGCTATATTTTCTAGCTTTATATATCAATGGAGATGCCTTACTGTTCTCCAAAACTGAATCCATTTTTAATTTCTCCGAGGCCACCTTAAGTTTAAATCATATCACAACGTTATATAAACAAAATATAAAAAAGGGTCTCATTATTTTATTATTTTGATACATCATACATGGATCCATTGAAACATATAGCTAGGTACATCACTAGACCTGCATAGCCATGATCTAGGTAGCTCTGCTTGGAGTAAGAGACAATGAACCCATTGAGACCCCTAGAAAGAAAGAAAAAGCCAAGAAACATGACTAGAGGCAATTGCAGCTAGCCTATTCCATCATTATTTAGCGCCACTATACTTTCAGGCTTCAGCGTTCATATGGATGAACTTAAAGGCCCAACCTTCTTAAACACAACCACGAAAGGTGACAGTTGATCACTAAGAGACAGAATTCTACCTCTATTATTCTCAAAATAAATCCCAATATCCCTGCATAGAACTCCGCAGTGACAAATGTCTTTAGGACAGAAAACTAGCTTGTACCCTAATATGCCAGCCTTCTCAATCTTGAACCAGTTGAATAATGTATCAACACCAGGATTTCCTTCTGCCCCACCCGTTGTCACAAACCATTGTACCTCCGAGTTGGAAGATTTCTGAATCTTCCAGACTGATGAGTGGTCACAGGCTTTCTCAATAGAAAACTTGATGTTAAGATCAGTAGAAACTCGGATGACATCATCGTCGGAGCTGGCAGGTGAGAATGTTACTGGAAGACCTCGTAACAGGTCCAACGAGTATTGAATAACATCGTCCGGGCAAGTTTTATTGGTCGCCGAAACATCCCCGCCTCCAGCCCCCCAGATAGCAGAACTGATGATGTATTCCGCGCCTGCTTTAAGTTCTTCGCCCTGAATGTCAAGCACCGGCTCAGTATAAGCTTCTATTGACGGCACTGAGAGAACAAAGGCGAAGAGAAGAAAGGAGAACCACACCAACAACGTAGACTTCATTGTTATTTGATGTTTTTGAGATTCTATGCTCTTGGATATGAAAAACAATGCCAAGAAGCTTGCATTTATAGAGCTAGAACCTGGAAGCTCAACAATTATTCTCAAATGTCGTTGTCACTATCTCTCTCTTTTTTTTTTTTACATTATGAAATAATTTTATGGATTTAAACATCAACCGCAAATTATTTCGCAAACATGTTTCGCATTCTTACACAGTACTTAGACTTCTTATCATTATTCACATATATACGGCCACACTATACGTGCTCATGATAACGACTTATCCTGTAAATAATTGTCAAATTTATAATGGGATAAAAAATCTAAGCCTAAAAATAAATTAAGTAGCATTGTTTAAAACCGATTTTGGTTCCTTGGTATTTGCAATATTCAAATGACCTGTTAGGCTGGCCATTTATCGACCCATGTTTTAAACGAAATATATCAGGTTGGAGTTAATATTTATATGGCTTGGATCACAAAATAAGTTAAAGATTTGTCTATTTTACCTAATAAAACCTGATTTGACTTAAAAAAAATAAAAAAATAACTTTTAATATTATTTTTTAAATATTAAGATGATAATATCGTAGATTCACTCAGACAATTCACTAAATACATGACCTAGTTAGATCTAATATTTTTTGAAAATATTTTTTATTTAACTAAATAATAATAAAAATAAGTATATGTAAGAAAACGATCAGATAAACGTTTTTTAAAAAATTACAAACAATTGGACAAAAAAGCACCTGTGAATATAATAAAAAAGCTATGATTAAGTTAAAAAAGTAAAAATTAAATTGTATTCAATTAAAAAAAATCTCAAATAAATTGTTAATTAATCAATTTTAACAAACTTATATCAAACTTTAAAGAAAAATATAAAATATTAAAGAATAAATAAACCAACCATGTGGGTTTAGGTTGACCCGCATGCTTGTCTCACAAAGAAAGTGGTCAGGCATGCACATTAGGCTTCCTTTTTGTTTTTAGATTGACATGGGTGTTCGGGCCAACTTGCGCGCACCTAACATGGGTGTCCGGACCAACTTGCGCGCACCATGACTAATCTCATAGGCCCTGACGTTAACAATTATATAAGTCTCCAGTGGCCATCATATGAGCAATCAAGTACTCGAATCTGATATTAGACTTCCTTTTTATGTTAAGGGGTGAATGATGTATTGTCGTCTCATTTTTTGTTTAAAAAAATGCAAACAATGCGTCAATTGTGTTTCATATTTTGATTATTGAAGAAGTGACAAGAAAATGAAGTAATGGTTTTTTCAATCCATAAAATATTTTTAACCTAAAAACACCTAAGAAAAGGGTCTAACATCAATGAATCAATTTATGAGCCAAAAACACCCTTAAATTGGTAAAAACAAATAATGCAAAACATGATAAGAAATTAAAAAAAAAAGCATTTAAAGGGAACTCCACTTATGAATTAGAGTTTATTGATACTAAGAATGATTTTCTTGATTGTTGTAATGTGGAAACCTTATGACTCTCTTTCTCCTCTTTTATTTTTCAATGAGTCCCTCTTTTATTTCTTTGGCTGAAATATAAATAAAATAAAGTTATGAAACAAAATGTTAAAACCTCAAAAACATGAATTAAATTTGATATTACCAAATTAAGCATCAATTTAATAAGAGAACCTTTTTTTTCATTGCTTGAAACCTTTACAAAGTTAACCAAAATAAATTATCAAGTATAATTTTAAATAAACTAAATATGGAAGGATCACATTGACAAAAAAAAACTTAAGTAGCTAAATAAATAAGAAAAAAAATTGTATGAGTCCAAAATGCATTCCCTCATAGGCTGGAGAAAAACACTTATGTTTTTTTTTTTTAATGTTTTAATGTTTTCTTTAAATATTCATCTTTATCATTTATCATAAAAACCATGTGGTTTGAACAACAAGTTATTAAAGGGGCAAAAAGCAAACTAGGGCTTGGTCTAGCGGTGAAAGGGACTTGTCTCCTTCCACTGCACCTGGGTTCAAGCCCTAGCGTGCACGTCTGTCACCCCCGTGGTGTCTTACATGCCCTACTGGGTTTGCAGGATATTCAGTGGGGCAAAAAGCCAAAGCAAATACTAATTTAAAACATAAATAACTATAAATCCATGAATACAATAAACTAGTATATATACAAGATAAGTATATGTAAAATTAAAAAATAATAAAAAATAATTATTATTGGTGCCAAACACGTTTTCTGATGAGTTCAATAAATTATAATAACAATAATTTATAACAAAATTGACCATATAGTGTTGATTTAAGTTTTAGTAACCATGTTGATTTTGATGAGTTCTTCACAATATTTAATTTAATATCGTAAATAAATTTATAATATATATATTAATATCTTAATTAACCATATTGATTTTAGCTTTAACTAACTATACTATTGATTTTAATGAGTTACTGCTCTTCACTTAAATTGAATCATGCAAATATTAATAGATCCTTGATCACAGAGAAGTGAGAGGAGATCATAGAGTTGCATAAAAGATTGATGGCTACACTGTTTTGTAGTGACAATAATTGTTAATTTAAGGATGGTTTCTAGAGAATGATTTTTATATTATATTTTTATAAGTATAAATATTATCGATGCATCAGTATAGATAGATAATTTTTCTTTTTAGATTTCAAATATAAATATAAATTTTTTAAAGTTCTGTGCAGTACTTGATATAAGTAAATAAATTCATATTATATATTAATATCTTAATAGAATCCTTATTACAAATTTAATAAATAGAAACATTAACTAAATACCATAAAATAATATTAATTATAATAATTTTTTTTAAATTTTTTTTTACAAAAACTATCTCCTAAAGGTTAACATCAATGCATTTTAGCTGCCACCACTAATATTATTTTTGAAGTATAATGTCAGAGCATCTTATCTGCCCGTACAGTATTCTTTTTCTGTCCATACTTATCCTGTCTGCTACTCAATAATTATAGGAAGGGCATGTCATCCTTCCTGTTCATGGATCTCTTCTACTTTTTTTATTATTATTATGAAATAAGTTTATGAATTAAAACATCAAACACAAATTATTTCACAAACATGTTTCGCATTCTTATATTGTACGCAGACATCGTATCATTATTGTCAAATTGTCGGTGCTCATTATAACGACTTATCCTGAAAATAATTGTTACATTTATAATGAAGAAAAAAGGCTAAGTCAAGAAATAAATTAATTATTAACATTGTTTAAAACCGATTTTGGTTCTTGATATTTGTAATATACAGATGACCTTTAGGTTGTACCCTTCCCCTACCGACCTTTTAAACTAAATCATGTTAGAATTAATACTTAATTGACTAAACAAGTTAAAGGATAGCCCAGATTAATAAAAAATTGAAAGGAAACCTAGATGAGAACTGCTACTCTTAACCTTGGAACTGTTTTTCACAACTCTTTTCTTAGTTACTTCTCAAAATTTTCTTCTTCTTTTTTTCTATATTGTAAGAAGATATTAAAATAACATGAAAATCGGTAATGTGGTAAAACATGGCCGAAGAAGATCCTAAGTATATGCAGAAAAATTAAGGTGAAATTTTGGACAAATTTCAAGTATAATTTAGATTTAAGATTAAATTAAATGATTATTGGACGAGTCTGCATAAAAATTAAGTTCAGGGATATGATTAGATTTTTAACATGTCAATTTGATTTAATCATGAATCAAACAAAAGTTTAATTATATTTAAGAGTTAATTTGGATTAAATTAAAGGATTTAATTAAGTGAAAAGACTTAATTATACTTTGAAAGGATCAAATTAATTTTATTAGGGACTTAATTTTATCAAGGACTTAATTGATAAAAGACTAAGTTTGGGAACCCAATTTGAGCTTAATTAAGAATAACTTTATTAGTAAAAGACTAAGTTTGGGAATCCAATTTGAGCTTAATTAAGAATATTAAGATTTTAGAGGACTAAACTTAATTTTTACAAAGTCAATTGATTTAAATCAGGGGTAAAATAACAAGAAAATCAAAGTTTTGTAGTCAATTAGGGGGTTAAATTGAAAAAATTTATAGCTAGAAATCTTTTTTAAAAAGGTGTTGAACTCTAAGAGCTTAATTAATTCAAATCAAGGGTGAAATTGATGAAAATTAAAAATTTAATAGTCAATTTGTATAAATCCAAGATCAGGAACCATAATAAAAAAGGTACTGAAATTTTGTGTTGATGTTGAAGTTTGACAAGGATGAAATTGTATAAAATCAGAAGTTCAATATAAATAGACAACATGTTGTCTGGTTATTGTTCATCATCTTTTTTTTTTTTACCCAAAAAAGCTGCTCAGATGTGTATTTTTTAAGACCATTTAATGCCTCTTTTCCCCTACTAAACAAAGCAAACCATATACCCTTATGATAACTTGACATTGTACTACACCCTAAAGTAGGTCTTGCTGGCCAACTAGCCTTACATCCATTGTGGCGTTGCCCTAAAGTAGCCAACTCAAACAGCTTTTAGCTACTAATTTTTTCAGGTCATGATATCAACTTTGAACAAATGGTTGGGATCCTTTCGATTCGAATTAATAGCCAAGATTGGTTCTCAAAAGAGATAAAATGTTCCTCTTTCACTCACTATATGTAGAGGTGGATTCTAGACATTTAACATTAAGAAATTAAAAGCCAAAGTCTAAAGAAAATCAACTTCTCACTGAGCCATTATTTTTTTTTCTGCACTGGTTTTCTACTACTTCTTTTGCCATGCTTTAGCCACCGTTAATATCATCGGCGCACATCAGACTCTCAATACAATGAGGAACTCCTCCAACACCTTTTTTCCTTTGCCTAGGTAAGCCTCCCACTTCCTTTTCTTTTTTAAAACCCTCTAATATCCATTTGCATCTAGAATTATGTATGCAAATGGTAGAAACGTAAATAACAAGACGTGGATTGGACTCGTTTCGACCCAACCTAAGAAAAAGAGAAAATTCAGTTGGGTTATCAGTTAGCCTAACCCGACCTGACCGGTTCTGACCTAAATGGTTGGGTCAGATCTAGCTCAGTTAATAAATAAATAATATAAGAATGTAAACAAAATCAAAATTTTCAAAAGGTATTTTAAAAATATCTATAGGTCCCCTACATGTTTTTTCAATAATTTTATTTAATATCGGGTTATAGACTTACATTGTAATATACAAATTCAGTATTAAAAATACCCGGTCTTTTCCACAAAAAAAATTAAAATAAAAAATTCAAAAAAAAGCTTAAATTAATTTCTTCTTTCAACAAAAAAAAAATGTTTTAGTCTTTATGCATATAACTAAATCCTACATGTTTTTCATGTATATTTTATATAAAAAGATATAAAATGAAAAATGGATATCATAGTTAGTTTATTAATATTCATTAGGTTTAATCAAAATATCAAAAATATTTCAACAATTATTTTGTTTAATTAATATTTGGAGTTTAGATTTTAATATTTAAAGATATAAAATTACATCGTAAAGTATACCATCAGGTATTAAAAATATAAAATGCAAAATAAATGTGATATTAGAATTTATGATGTTTAGGATTCCACTTGATAAGGTAGAGACTATCTCATGAAAGAAGATCTGTCCTTAGATATTAAAAAAAGACCAATGGATATAAACACAACTTAGAAAAACAATCAAATAATAATGTAGTTTATCTTAGGTAGGTGTACTAGAGATTATGCATCTTTTCTTTACACAACTAGTTCTTTACCCAAACTCTTGTATACTATAGATGGTGACTCATGAACTCATAATCATAATTTTATGATTATACTCAAATCTCCTTTTTAACACTCTCAAGAGACAGATCTACCATTCGATGTCGTGCTTGTCACAACACTGTTCATGATAGTTATTATATATAGGTATACCGATGGAATGTGTCCATTGATATATTCTATAAACCATGATAATTGTTCACTTCTCAATGTAATGATAATTAATGATCTTTTGATTATTCATTTTTTTTCAATTAAAATTACTGACATAATGAAAAATTGTTAGTAATTTTTAAAGGGGCTTTCTAAAAATTTTCGCGCAAGTTGAAAATTCTCACTTGACTTTATAGACAGAATCACCAAACAAAATATTAAAATTATTAGTATTTAATAGTCCATCGGTAATCTTGTCGATAAAAACTAAAATAAAAGACTTTAATCATGACAGATCGGGGCTTCATCTTCTTCTCTCACACACCCATTTCTCTCGTTTTGTCTTCCTTTCTCTTTCTCATTCTCACCCGAGATTAAACATTCTCTTCTCATCCTAAGGTATATTGACTTTCTTCATTTTTCTTCTTAATTTTCTTATTTTTTGAGTTGATTAACATTGTATTTTCTTTTTAAACCATAAAGTATTTTTAACTTAAAAACACTTAAGAAAAAGGTCTTAGAACATCAATGAACCAATTTCTGAGCCAAAAACACCCTTAAATTGGTAAAAAATGTAATGCAAAACACGATAAGAAATAACAAAAAAAAAGCATTTAAATGAAACTCCACTTATGTATTAGAGTTCATTTATTCTAAGAATGATTTTCTTGATTGTTGTAACGTGGAAACCTTATGATTCTCTCTTTCCTTTTGTATTTTTTAATGACTTCCTCTTCTATTTCTTTGGCTCAAGGATTGAAATATAAATAAAATAAAATTTGAAACAAAATGTTAAAACCTCAAAAACATTAATTAGAAAAAACTTTAGGGACCAGAAAAGTTTAAATCGCGCTTTAGCTACATCGAAAACAATAAAAAAAAGGATGAGATTTTATATTAGCATTAGTTTTCATTATTAGATTTTTAATTCTATTTATTCAAGAAAATAGAATTTGATTTTACCAAATCAAGAATCAATTTAATATGAGAACTTTTTCTTTCATTGCTTAAAACCTTTATGAAGTTAATCAAAATAAATTATGAAGCACAATTTTAAAAAATCTAAATATAAAAGGATTACATTAAAAAAGATTAAATAACCAAAAATATGAGAAGAAAATTGTACGAGTCCAAAATGCATTCTCTCATAGTTTTTTTTTTATGTTTTTAATGTTTTCTTTAAATATTCATGTTTATCATTTATCATAAAAACCATGTGGTTTGAACAAGAAGTTATTAAAAGGGCAAAAAGCCAAAGGAAATACTAATTTAAAATATAAATTACTATAAATCTATGAATACAATAAACTAATATATATATAAGATAAGATAAGCATCTGCAAAATTGAGAAATAATAAAATAATTATTATTAGTGCCAAACATGTTTTATGATGAGTTCAATAAATTATAATAACAATAATTTATAACAAAATTGACCATACAGTGTTGATTTGAGTTTTAGTTAACCATGTTGATTTTGATGAGTTCTTCGTAACATTTAACATCATAGGTAAATTCATAATATATATTAATATCTTAATTAAATCCTTATTACAAATTTAATAAATATGAAACATTAACTAAATATAATAAAATAATATTAATTATAATAAAAAATAAATTTTCATTTTTTTTACGAAAACTACCTCCTCCTAACAAAGGTTAATATCAAAGCATTTGATCTGTCATTACTAATATTATTTTTTAAGTATAATGTCTGAGCATCTTATCTGCCAATACAATATTATTTTTCTGTCGATCCTTATCCTGTCTGCTACTCAATAATTATAGGAATGGCACGTCATCCTTCGTGTTCATGGATCTCTTCTACACAAATTATTTCGCAAACATGTTTCGCAGACATCGTATCAAACTATAAGTGCTCATGATAACGACTTGTCCTGAAAATAATTGTGAAATTTATAATGGAGAAAAAAAGCTAAGTCAATAAATTAATTAATTATTAACAGTGTTTAAAACCGATTTTGGTTCTTGATATTCGTAATATACAAATGACCTTGAGGTTGTACCCTTTCCCTACCTACATTTTAAACTAAATCATGTTAGATAGTACTTAATTGACTAAACAAGTTAAAGGATAGCCCAAATGAATAAAAAATTGAACAGAAACTATATTTTCATATTCCGACTATAGAAGAGTTAACAAGAAAATAAAACAATGGTTTTTTCAATCAAAAAAATATTTTTAACCTAAAAACACATAAGTAAAGGGTCTTAGAACATTAATGGGCCAATTTCTCAGCTAAAACACCCCCAAAAAGATTTAAAAAAAAACAAAATTAAATCAAAATAAATTTTCTTTTTCCATCTACTTCTTCCAATAAGATATAAATAAAAAAAAATCTAAATGAAAACTCTCTCGTGAATTAGAATTTATTGACACCAAAAATAATTTATTGGCACCAAAAATAATTTTCTTGATCGTTGTAATTAATCAGCTAATAACTCTCTCTCTCCTCTTTTATTTTTGAATAACTCTTTCTTTTATTTTTCTAACTCAAGGATTGAAATTATGTTTTTAGTTAAATACAAGATATTAAAAATAAAAATGTGTAGGAAAGAAACTTAATGATGGTTTTTTTAAAGAAAAAATATTATGAACAATAGTAAAAAAAAAAGTACTTGCACAAATAACAAAAAAGCTATGATCTTAGTTAAAAAAATAAAAATTTAATATATTAAATAAAAAATCTCAAACAAAATATTAATTAATCTGATTTAATAGACTTAAATACAAATTCAAAGAAAAAATTAAAAACAAAATAGGCCAAACACGTGGGCTTAGGTAGGCCATTGCACTTCATTCGCAAAAAAGGAGGTCAAGAACGCATGCTAGGCCTCCTTTTTTATGTCATGGGTTATGTCATAACCTAACTCTGTGTTATTCTTTAAAAATTATCTTTTTTGAATAAAAATAAAAAATAAAATAAAGGCCGACAATATGGAGAAAACATGTTAGGGAATTAAGCAGCAATTTTAAAGGAAATTTAGGAACTAGTTGAACCCCATTATGCCTAAAAATAGAGAAAAATACAAATTAGAGGTCAAATTAAATGATTATTAGATGAGTTGGCATAAAAATTAAGTCCTAGGACATAAAAATAGTTATGGCAATGATATCTGATTTCCTAAACAAACAAGGTCTTCAAATATATTATTTAAGACCATAAAATTCAATTTCTCAATGATAAAACTGCTTTGAAAATTATACAATTCATAAGTTCACATTGCATAATGAAATCTATATAATTACTAGCATCGTCCCATAAATTTATCAATATATAACAAATATAATTAAACACTAATCATGAATTAATCAAAGCAAAATAAAACAAGCACATTTATAAATATAGCAAAATAAAGCAACAATTGTGGCAAAAAAATCAAGCATCAACGTTTTTATATTTGATTATGTTAATTTCCCTTACTGAACTTCCTCTCAGTCTCGATGGGTTCCCCTGCAATTAACTCTTATGCCCCTTCCTCTAATTGTTCGGCTTCTCTCATCCCCTCCCCCATCCCTTGTTCAGTTTTGATTTTTGTCATCCTTTTCCCCTTCCCCTTCTCCTGTTGGTTTTTGTCATCCCTTTCCCTTTTCCTATTCGGTTTTGGTTTCTCTCATCCCCTTCCCCTTTCCCTGTTCCGTTTATCTCGGTTTCTCTCATTCCCCTTCCCCTTTCCTTTCCTGTGTTCCCTCTTGATTGTATGATTTCTCTCATTTCCCTTCCCCTTCCCCTTTCTCTCTCGGTTCCTTTCCCCTTCCCCTTCTCCTCTTGGTTTTTGTCATCCCTTCCCCTTTCCCTGTTTAGTTTATCTCGGTTTCTCTCATTCCCCTTCCCCTTCCCCTTTCTCTCTCGGTTTCTCTCGTCATTCCCCTGTTCTTTATCTAATTCCTTAACTTCCTCTTTTTATGCAAAAAAAAAAAAAACAGGACAAAGATCGAAGATTCAATTGGCAAGAGGGGTATACCTCAAAGACACGCTCCTCCTTCCTAGTTCTCCTCCCTCTCTCCCCTGACTACTTTTACTGAGACTTGAAAAAAAAAGACGAGCAAGGGTTGATTAATTCCTTGATATGGTGGCTAATTCCAATTCTACACATTGCCTCTCTCTCTTTATGCTTCCACCCAGTATATAGTGGTTGGATCCGGGGACGGGTAAATAGGGTAGTGACTGCATTTTGCTAGGAAAATTTGGGCATTTTGCTTTGACTGATTTTGCTTTGATTTGTGGTTTATTTGGTTCTGCCAGTTCTATAGGATGTGAGTAAGGAAAACTGGAAAACATGTGCTTTTTATGGTTTGCTTGATGAATTTGAGTTGTTTTGAACACATCGAATGTGATGAGGAAAGATGAAGAAGAAAATTATGTTATGTTATGGGAAAAATATGACAGGTAGCAGATTTATCAAGAAAATGAAGGATTTATGTCATAATTCTTGCAGATCTAACAAAGAAGATAAAAACATAAAGGAAAAAAAATAAAAACATATAAAGAAAATAAAGGAAAACAAATACCTGAAATAAGAGCTTCAATTATTCTAGAGAAATGATGCACTTGTTCACTTGTTCCTGCTTCCTACTAATTGTTTACGAAGAAAAAAGAGAAACAGTGATTTGAGAATTTAAGAAAAATATGTGTAATGAAAAAAAGAAAAGTATTTTCCTTTCCTTATCAAAAGGAAAACACTTTCTGTTTGTAAAGTTATGTTTTTTGTTTTGACCGGAATTAAGTTTCCTTTGACTAGTATTTTATATTGATGCCAAACATAGGAAATTGAGGAAAATGAATTTCCGGAATTGGTTTTCCTTAGAACAAACATGGCCTAAATCAAATGAGAACATGATAACTTCATAGAAAGAAAAATAAAAGGAAAAATATTGAAACTTAATTTCTAGCAAATAAAATGCTAAATAATGAAAATTAAAAAAAAAGATATAATTAAAAAAACTCGATCTGAGCCCACCCGTGTCAAGATGCAAAATTTCTGACCTAATCGTGATACTAGGATAACCCCATTCAAAAGTAAATTAAATAAAATCATGAATTTAATTATCAAATAACTCAATATTAAAGAATAAAAATTAAAAAAAAAATTAAAAAGCAATAGAAACAAATATGAATCAACTTGAATTAATCTACAAATCCCATAATCATAATGGAAAACCTTGATCCAAAACTAGAGCAATTCCTTCTTTTTATGTTTTGGTCACGAGCCTACCCCTACTTGAAAGGAAGTGAAGAGCAATGCCTTTGACTTAGTTTACCTCATCACCCCTATTCCTTTTATCGGTCTAAGCAAAAAAAAAAGAAAGCTTTTGATTCAATCCGTCCTAGCTCTTATCTAAGGATTTAAAGTTTGCGAAGTAGTAAAAGTCGTCTCAGGCTTGTGGTAAGCACATAGGATAATCTAATAAAAAAATAAAAAAATAAAAGAAAAGTCATAAAAACTAATTTTTAATAAATTAAATATTTAAAAATAAAATTAAAATAAATTAATTTTAAAAAAAATTTAAAAAAATCATATCGTCTTCACCTTTAAAATTAGTAACTGTGGTCATGAATGCTGGACTGACTTTATAACAATGAAAAAAATTAAATCAATCTAAGTTAATTTATAAATCTCGTGATCATAGATATATAATCAGTATAATCTAATAGAAATGAAAGAGAAACTAATGACTTTAGTTATAAAAGTTAAATTAATTTCATAAAAGATAAATCATAAAAAAAATAAAGCAAAACTATAAAAAAAAATTATAAAAAAATATTAGCTTTAAAAAATAAAGAAAAAAAACAAGTATACTTGCACAAATCTTTTAAACTCAATTTAATATTTAAAACCTACAATCCCTAAAATTTTATACCTGAGAGTTTAATAAAAAAATTTAATTTTTAATTAATTTAATTTTGACGTGATTTTTTTATTTTTCAATTTGATGCAAATACTGAAGGGAGAGAAGCTTGGATTTATGGAGCTGGATATCAAATAACTCAATATTAAAGAATAAAAATTAAAAAAAAAATTAAAAAGCAATAGAAACAAATATGAATCAACTTGAATTAATCTACAAATCCCATAATCATAATGGAAAACCTTGATCCAAAACTAGAGCAATTCCTTCTTTTTATGTTTTGGTCACGAGCCTACCCCTACTTGAAAGGAAGTGAAGAGCAATGCCTTTGACTTAGTTTACCTCATCACCCCTATTCCTTTTATCGGTCTAAGCAAAAAAAAAAGAAAGCTTTTGATTCAATCCGTCCTAGCTCTTATCTAAGGATTTAAAGTTTGCGAAGTAGTAAAAGTCGTCTCAGGCTTGTGGTAAGCACATAGGATAATCTAATAAAAAAATAAAAAAATAAAAGAAAAGTCATAAAAACTAATTTTTAATAAATTAAATATTTAAAAATAAAATTAAAATAAATTATTTTAAAAAAAAATCTAAAAAAATCATCTCCACCTTTAAAATTAGTAACTGTGGTCATGAATGCTGGACTGACTTTATAACAATGAAAAAAATTAAATCAATCTAAGTTAACTTATAAATATCGTGATCATAGATATATAATCAGTATAATCTAATAAAAAAGAAAGAGAAACTAATGACTTTAGTTATAAAAGTTAAATTAATTTCATAAAAGACAAATCATAAAAAAAATAAAGCAAAACTATAAAAAAAATTATAAAAAAATATTAGCTTTAAAAAATAAAGAAAAAAAACAAGTATACTTGCACAAATCTTTTAAACTCAATTTAATATTTAAAACCTACAATCCCTAAAATTTTATACCTGAGAGTTTAATAAAAAAATTTAATTTTTAATTAATTTAATTTTGACGTGATTTTCTTATTTTTCAATTTGATGCAAAAACTGAAGGGAGAGAAGCTTGGATTTATGGAGCTGGAATTGGAATGCTCAACACTAAAGAATGAATTTCCTCAATATTTTTTTCTTCTCCTTTTTAATTTTAAAACCATTATTTGCTTGCAGTGTTCATGGGGAATGATTTTGTAAGTATAATGTCAGAGCATCTTATCTGGTACTACTAGTAAATTACTATTTCTTGGTTGATGCTTATCTTGTCTGCTACTTCTTTATTACAGGAAGAGCGCCTCATCGTTCATTTGTGTTCATGAATCTCTTCTAATTTGCATTTCGACCCACGTGATTTATATGGAAATGGAGAAACTAGTACATAGAACACGTGCGCTTTGGCATATCCTTTTGGCATCCAACGTTAGTTAATTTGGCTCTTTTAATTTGTTATGCTTGTAGTTTGGCCACAACCTCATAATAGAATAGTAGTAGCGTCGGTGCCCGCAATTCGCTAGAGGCTGAATTATTTTTTTTATATAAAAAATAATATTTAGATATTAAAATAAAGTTAAGAAAACATATAATAAAATCAATAAATATATAATAATGTTAATTAAAATTAAGCTAACGTGAAATATTTTACTAAACTCGCAGTATAGATTATATAATTAAAATAACTTAATAAAAAATAAAAATTATAAAAGTTTTTTTATAAAAAAATATGTTAATTTTTTAAATATGTGATTTGAATCATTAAACCTGAAATAGTTAATTTTAAAAAATTAAAAAATTAAATTTTTAGTAAATTAAATATTAAAAATTAAAAATAAAGAAAATATTAATCTTAATTATAAGAATTTTATGAGAATTTTGTTAAGGATTTGATTTTAGAATGATTTTTGTTTTTGGAAGGAAATCATGCAAAAATGTAAGATTTAGTTTTGAGTCTGTTTGAATGGTAGAGTGAATGACGTGGGATGGATAAATGTAAGGAGATGTTGTATTTGGATATTAAATCAATTATGAGAATTATTTTGGTGGATCTTATATGCCCAAATTATTTTTTCAATAAAAATAAATGAGGAATAAAAAATAATTTTATAAAAATAATATTTTATTTTATTTTATTTATTAAAAATAGAATAATATTTTTAGTTTACAGCTGGAAATATCATCTTCGTAGAGGCCGCGAACTGGGGCTTCTTCTACACGAACTAGTCCGAAGACCTTAAAAGAATGGAGGAGTCAATCACAGCTTGCCTTTTTAAGTCACTGGTTCAAGAAAATTCCCCATCGTAAATCAAATGACTTGTACGTAGCAGGAGAAAGCTATGCCGGTACGATGGACTTTATATATATATATATATATAATGTTTATTACATTTTCTGCAATCCCACATTGATCTGGTATAGTTAATTACCTAGATTTGTAGCTGGCCAAATTTTCTGAGTCAAAAAAATAATGCCAAGGAAAAATAAGTTGACATCCGAACCATTGGTTCAATTAATACTTTAAATGAGATACTTAAAAAATACAATAATAAAAAATAAATTAATAAAAAAATTCAAAAAAATAATGAAAAAAACCTGACCTAAACTAACTCGGATTATCAAATAATTAAATATTAAAAAAAAACAATTAAAAAACTTAATTAGACCGTATTGATCACCCGCAAAATTCGTGATTATAGGTATAAGATTGCAACAATCTCGTAGAAGGAGGTCTAATTGGTTCCTTTTCGGTTTTATGTCAAGCCATGTGGTGCAAGTATTCTGCTTCTTGTAATTGTGCTCCAATTTGTCAAAGAATGTCTCGAGCTATATTTTCTAGCCTTATATATCAATGGAGGTGCCTTACTGTTCTACAAAACTGAATCCATTTTTAATTTCTCCGAGACCACCTTAAGTTTAAATCATATCACAACGTTATATAAACAAAATATAAAAAAGGGTCTCATTATTTTATTATTATTGTTGTTGTTATTTTGAAACATCATCCATCCATTGAAACATATAGCTGGCTAGGTATATCTAGGTAGCTCTGCTTGGAGTAAGAGACAATGAACCCATTGAGACCCCTAGAAAGAAAGAAAAAGCCAAGAAACATGACTAGAGGCAATTGCAGCTAGCCTATTCCATCATTATTTAGCGCCACTATACTTTCAGGCTTCAGCGTTCATATGGATGAACTTAAAGGCCCAACCTTCTTAAACACAACCACGAAAGGTGACAGTTGATCACTAAGAGACAGAATTCTACCTCTATTATTCTCAAAATAAATCCCAATATCCCTGCATAGAACTCCGCAGTGACAAATGTCTTTAGGACAGAAAACTAGCTTGTACCCTAATATACCAGCCTTCTCAATCTTGAACCAGTTGGTTAATGTATCAACACCAGGATTTCCTTCTTCCCCACCCGTTGTCACAAACCATTGCACCTCCGAGTTGGAAGATTTCTGAATCTTCCAAACTGACGAGTGGTCACAAGCTTTCTTGATAGAAAACTTTATGTTAAGATCAGTAGAAATTCGGATGACATCATCTCCGTAGTTGGCAGGTGAGAAGGTAACTGGAAGACCTCGTAACAGGTCCAACGAGTATTGAATAACATCGTCCGGGCAAGTTTTATTGGTCGCCGAAACATCCCCGCCTCCAGCCCCCCAGATAGCAGAACTGATGATGTATTCCGCGCCTGCTTTAAGTTCTTCGCCCTGAATGTCAAGCACCGGCTCAGTATAAGCTTCTATTGACGGCACTGAGAGAACAGAGGCGAAGAGAAGAAAGGAGAACCACACCAACAATGTAGACTTCATTGTTATTTGATGTTTTTGAGATTCTATGCTCTTGGATATGAAAAACAATGCCAAGAAGCTTGCATTTATAGAGCTAGAACCTGGAAGCTCAACAATTATTCTCAAATGTCGTTGTCACTATCTCT
>NW_011499904.1:506718-509435 GCF_000495115.2 Populus euphratica | reverse complement strand
TTTTTACATTATGAAATAATTTTATGGATTTAAACATCAACCGCAAATTATTTCGCAAACATGTTTCGCATTCTTACACAGTACTTAGACTTCTTATCATTATTCACATATATACGGCCACACTATACGTGCTCATGATAACGACTTATCCTGTAAATAATTGTCAAATTTATAATGGGATAAAAAATCTAAGCCTAAAAATAAATTAAGTAGCATTAAAAAAAAAAAGGTAAGTAAAAAAGAAGAAGCTTGCATTCAGGTTTAATACCGATTTTGGTTCCTTGGTATTTGCAACATACAAATGGCCGCCATTTTCTATCCTAGTTTTAAACTACATCAGGTTAAAGTTATATTTATATGACTTGGTTGACAAAACAACAAAACAAGTTAAGGAATTGTCCATTCTATTTAATAAAAACCTAATTTGATTTAAAAAGTATTAAGAAGATAGTTTTTTTAAAAAAGTATTAAAATGATAATATCTTAAATTAACTCATACAACCTATTAAATACATGACATGGTTAGGTTTAATAACTTTATTTTTTTGAAATTATCTTTTCATTTTGTAGTTAGATAAAAATAAGCATATGTAAAAAAGCCATCATATTTAACTACATGTTAATAAAAATAGGCATATGTAAAAAAGCAATCATATAATTTTTTTTAAAAGAAAAAAACATTACAAATAGTTTTACAAAAGAGCACATGTGAATATAATAAAAAAGCTATGATCAAGTTAAAAAATTAAAATTAAAATTATATTCAATAAAAAAAATCTCAAATAAATTGTTAGCTATTCTATTGTAATGGACTTATATCAAAATTCAAAGAATAAAAATAAAATGTATAAGGCCAAAATGCATTCCCTCGTAGGCTATAGGCTATAGTAAAAAAATTATGTTTTTTATTTTATTTTTTGTTTTCTTTAAATATTCATGTTTATCATTTATCATAAAAACCACGTGGTATGAACAACAAGTTATTAAAAGAGCAAAAAGCCAAAGCAAATACTAATTTAAAATATAAATCACTATAAATCCATGAATATCATAAACTAGTATATATACAAGATAAGCATCTGCAAAATTGAGAAATAATAACAATAATTATTATTGGTGCCAAACACGTTTTTTTGATGAGTTCAATAAATTATAATAACAATAATTTTTAACAAAATTGACCATATAGAATTGATTTGAGTTTTACTTAACCATGTTGATTTTGATTAGTTCTTCACAACATTTAATATGGTAAATACATTCATAATATATATTAATATCTTAATTAACCATATTGATTTGAGTTTTAATTAACTATAATATTGATTTTAATGAATTATTTCTCTTCACTTGAATTGAATCATATACAAATATTGATAGATCCTTGATCATAGAGAAGTGGGAGGAGATCATAGAGTTGCATAAAAGATTGATGGCTACACTGTTTTGTAGTGACAATAATTGTTAATTTGAGGATGGTTTCTAATCTTTCTATTATGTTTTTTTTTTTTAAGTATAAATGTTACTGATCGATGAGTGTATATAATTAAATTTTCTTTTTAGATTTCAAATATAAATTCAATTTTTTTAACTCAACTATTAATATCATAAATAAATTTATAATATATAATAATATCTTAATAAAATCCTTATTACAAATTTAATAAATATAAAACATTAACTAAACATAATAAAAAAAATATTCACTACAATAAAAAAATAATATTTTTTTTTTTTTGACAAAAACTACCTCCTAAAGGATAATATCAATGCACTTTATCTGCCACTCCTAATATTATTTTTGAAGTATAATGCCAGGGCATCTTATCTGCCAGTACAGTACTCTTTTTCTGTCGATACTTATCCTGTCTGCTACTCAATAATTATAGGAAGGACACGTGTCATCCTTCGTGTTCATGGATCTCTTCTACCTTTTTTATTTTTTTTTAATATTATGAAATAAGTTTATGAATTAAAACATCAAACACAAATTATTTCACAAACATGTTTCGCATTCTTACATAGTACGCAGACATCGTATCATTATTCTCAAACTGTCTGTGCTTATGATAACGGCTTATCCTGAAAATAATTGTTAAATTTATAATGGAGAAAAAAAGCTAAGTCAAAAAATAAATTAATTATTAACATTGTTTAAAACCGATTTTGGTTCTTGATATACAAATGACCTTTAGGTTGTACCCTTCCCCTACCTACCTTTTAAACTAAATCATGTTAGAATTAATACTTAACTGACTAGACAAGTTAAAAGGATAGCCAGACGAACAAAAAATTGAAAGGAAACCTATCCTCCATTTGTTTATAGAAAAATTGTTTTTTTCGAAAAGTAAAATTTAAAAAAATGAATTTTTTAAAAAATAAATTTTTAAAAAGAAAATTATTTTCCAATGTTTGGTAGTGTTATGGAAAATAACCTGAAAATACTTTCCAGTATTTAGTTATATTATGAAAAATAAACTGAAAAATAATTTATTAATGTTTTATTTTTCTCAAGTTTATTAAAATAATAAGGAACAAATTTTACAAATTAAAAATTTGAATAATAATAAAATTAAAAAAAATAATTTCATAAATTATCTCAAATAAAATAAATAATAATCAAAATAATAAAGATCAAATCTTAAAAAAAAAGATGAAGAAATTAAAATAATAATAATTAACATTTCATAAAGTATTTCAAATAAAATAAATAATAA